>NW_027363299.1:1085000-1150426 GCF_046119375.1 Phyllobates terribilis | reverse complement strand
TTAAAGGCCCCATCTATGCTATATAAGTCTGACAGTTATTTTAGGTAAAAAAACAGCAAGCTGAAATGTTCCTTCTTGTATCAATAGCGTGTCCTTGCTAAAAAGATAACGTGATTCTCCCTGGCCAGATGTTTCTTCTTGTAGCAATAATGTGTTCTTGCAGAAAGATGAAATGACCTTGCTAACTAGATAAGTCTAATTAAATATTTTAAAGCATACAGAAACTAGTTTTTTTCGCTTGTTCAGCTAAACTGTATAATCGAACCATATATGGCAAATCCGTTTCCTGCCTTTAGGGTGTATATTAGCCCTGTGTTTTGTAATAAAGTTTTTAGAGTATGTTTAGACACAAACATCCTGTCCTGTGTCTTCATTCTCTCCGAGCTCGTAATCCAAAGGATAGAAGACCCAAAATTCAGTGACATGATAATATACAATCACGTTTGTTGTACTTGCGGAATTTTATTCTAGTGGTTTCCTGCTTCCTGACTAATTGTGATTTAGATTAAATACTATCTGACCACGGTCACTTGTGAGGTCCGAGTACTATCTACGTCTTATACGAGTGTTGATCATGTTAAGGAATATATCAGCTAGAAATTTCTGTAATTATTAAAACCAGACATTTATATTCTTTTTTATCAATAGGTTTTTAATTTCTGATTGTCAAGATTTTTCTAATTGTATTCTCTCTAAATGATCAGGCGGCAATATTACCTGAGCTGATAAGCCTTACAGTGGATATATGGACCACTTTAGACTGTGGATATTCACTGGGTTATAGGCATGCTCTCTGACCTGTGCAGAGGTCATTGTGCAGAGAGGGGGGAGAAGGTCAGCTGAGACCATCGCCTTTTGTGAATGGTGGATCCTGTATTATCTATATGACAAGATGTTACCTTTTATTTTAATCCTGTCTGTGATGATAATAAGATGGCTGCTGAGAATCTCTACAGAACAGGCAGGGTAAGCCAATGCTGAGACTTAATATGCATTTACACTGAAAGATTATAAACGAGAGCTGCTGAGAAGTGGAGTGTAAATAGGCTATAGGGTAAAACGAGAAAAAGACGGATTTTGGTAAGACCTTACCTGTAAAATCCTTTTCAGCGAAGGAAGGAAGGGAGACACAGATCCATTACTAGTGGGGGTAGGCGGAGCCCCACAGGATAGTTCACCTCAGATTTAGAAAAAGTGACAACCGGCCCCTCCAACTTAGGCTCCTCCTACTCCCATGTTCTCCAGTCCGTACACAAGCTAAGGAAGAGCAGACAACACCAGGGGAACAACACAACCCCTTCTGAAAATTCATAAATGTGAGAGAACAGGTTATGTATATAACAGCATGAAAACACACAGTCCCAGGCACTACTTACTGGACCTGACAACTGCGATGAGCTGGCAATGCTGGAACAGAGCCCTAGTGCGCCAACCCCAGACCAGATGACCGCCATCAGGAGGGAGTCGCGCCGCATCTAGAAAAACCATAATACACTTCTGCCATGGGAGGGTGCTGTGTCTCCCTTCCTTCCTTCGCTGAAAAGGATTTTACAGGTAAGGTCTTACCAAAATCCGTCTTTCAGCAGCAGAAGGGAAGGAAGGGAGACACAGATCCATTACTAGTGGGAAGTCCCAAAGCAGTCCAAAACTCAAGGGTGGGAAACAGTGGCAGGATCGCCAACACCCCAACAACTTAGGCAAGTGCGCAACAAGCGCCGAACAAAAAATAAAGAGATAACCTAAGCCACTGCCGCCTGCCGGACCCTGCGTCCCAAGGCCGCATTGGCGGAAGCACTCACGTTCACTTTATAAAATTTAGTAAAAGTGTGAACGGAGCACCAGGTAGCCGCCCGGCAGAGCTGCGCTGCCGAAGCCCCCTGACGAAAAGCCCACGACGAACCAACAGCTCTCGTGGAATGAGCTTGAACCTTAACCGGACAAGGCTCGCCCTTGAGCCGGTACGCCTCCAGGATAGCCGAACATATCCACCGATCTATAGTGTCCTTGGAAGCCCGCTGACCACGGCGACGACCAGCAGGAATCACAAACAGAGAATCCGATTTTCGAAACCCTTGCGTGATTGAAAGATAGAACTTCAATGCCCGCACCAAATCAAACGAGTGCAAGGCCCGCTCCTTCAGACTCTTTGGTTTCGGACAGAGGGAAGGCAACAGAATGTCCTGATTGAGGTGGAAAACGCGACACCACTTTAGGTAAAAAATCTCCACGGGTACGAAGCGCCACACGATTCGGGTGGAATTCCAAAGAAGGGGGCGAGCAAGACAGTGCCGCCAACTCCGAAACCCTTCTTAAAGAGGTGACCGCCACCAGGAAGGCCACCTTCCAAGAAAGCAAGTAAAGCGTAGCTGAATCCATAGGCTCAAACGGCCCATGCTGAAGAGCCTCCAAAATTAAATTGAGCCGCCAAGGAGCCACAACCGCCCTCCGAGGCGGAAACTGATGTGCAACCCCGCGAAAAAATGAACGCACATCCCTGCGTGAGGCAATAGCCTTCCGAAAAAGCCCGGATAGTGCAGAGACCTGACCCCGCAAGGTACTAACTGCTAGACCCTTGACCAGACCACATTGCAGAAAGGCCAAGAAGTTGGGAATGGAAAAAACCCTCGGGTTCCTTGACGATCCAGAACACCATGAATAGAAGGCCTCCCAAGTTCTATGATAAATACTAGTCGTAGCTGGACCTCTGGCCGCCCGCAAGGTGGCAATGACCTCGGACGAAAACCCACGACGGGTCAAGATTTCGGTCTCAAGAGCCACGCCGTCAAACGAAGTGACTTCAGGTCCGGATGACGAATGGGCCCTTGAGTTAACAGGTCCGGGCGAAGAGGCAGTGGAAACGGAGGCGCTGCCAGAAGAGACACCAGCGTTGAATACCACACCCTCCGCGGCCAATCCGGCGCCACCAAAATCGCCGATACTCGTTCGAGATTGATCCGCCTGATCACCAGAGGAAGTAAGGATACCGGCGGAAACACATAGATCAGCTCGAACTGGTCCCACGGGGCCACTAGAGCATCTACCGCCACAGCCTCCGGGTCCCTGTACCTGGACATGATTGTCGGAATCTTGGCGTTCAGCCTGGATGCCATCAAGTCCACTTGGGGAGTCCCCCAACGGGAGCACAGCAGAGTAAAAACCTCCGGATGAAGACTCTATTCTCCGGGATCTACCCGCTCGCGACTGAGGAAGTCCGCCGAGATATTCAGCACACCCGGGATGTGAAACGCGGAGATGACTGGAACCCTGAACTCGGCCCAAAGCAGGATCCGAGAGACCTCCATCATGAGTCTGGAACTCCTCGTCCCGCCCTGATGGTTGATATACGCGACAGCTGTCGCATTGTCCGTCTGAATCCGGACCGGCAGACCGCTCAAAGGGACCGTCCAATGTCGAAGGCAGAGAAATATTGCTCTCAACTCCAGAATGTTGATTGGCAGAGACGACTCCTCTGACGACCAGACCCCCTGAACCCAGAGGTCGTTCCAAACCCCCCCCCCCAGCCAGTCAGGCTGGCATCGGTGGTAATCACCGACCACCGTGGGAGAAGAAGGGATTTCCCCAGGGATAGAGCCTCCAGACGTAACCACCATCCAAGAGACTCTCGCACCCTGCGGGAGATGACGACACAGCGATCCAGCGAAGTCGGCGATCGGTCCCAACGGGTCAGAATAAGATCTTGGAGATCCCGGGAATGAAATTGTGCAAACGGCACCGCTTCCATTGCTGCCACCATCAGACCCAGAAGGCGCATGCACTTCCGAAGGGACATCGCCCTCACCGACCTCATAGCCTGGACGTGGTGACGAAGGTTCGCTTGTTTGTCCGGAGGGAGGGACACCACTGCCCGTACGGTGTCGAAATGCATCCCCAAGAACAGGATTGACTGCGACGGCTCCAATGACGACTTCTTCCAATTGACCAGCCACCCGAAGTCTTCCAGGTGCTGAAGGGAGAGATCGCGAGCTGTCACTGCCTCCTCCGCTGTGGGCGCCACAATTAACAGGTCGTCCAGGTAGGGGAGAATCGGAACTCCTTGCTTTCGAAGGAGCGCCATGAGCGGCGCCAGAACCTTTGTAAAAACCCTGGGCGCCGAGACCAACCCGAAAGGTAGGGCCACAAATTGGTAATGGGCCTGCCCTACGGCGAAACGCAGGAAGCACTGGTGAGCCCTGCCAACAGGGACATGCAAATAGGCGTCGCGGATGTCGATCGACACCAAAAAATCGTACTGCGACAAGGCCGCCACGACGGAGCGAAGAGACTCCATACGGAATTTCCGGATTCGGACATGAAGATTCAAATCCTTGAGGTCCAGAATGGGATGAAACTTGTCCTCCTTTTTTGGGGACCACAAAAAGGTTAGAGTAAAAACCCCCTTCCCCGGTCCTCCGGCGGAAACGGAACCACTACACCCTGCTGCAGAAGAGAGTTGACCTCCCGCAGCAGAGCAGCAGCCAGCTTGGGCACGGACGGGATGCGAGACTGACGAAACCTGTCCGGGAGTAGAGAGTGAAACTCTATGAAATAGCCCGCTGACACAACCCGTGTCACCCAGGCGTCCGATTCGTGGGACGCCCAAACAGACCCGAATTGTAGCAGCCGACCTCCCACCCGAGAGCCCTCGAGAGGGATCCTGGCGTCAGTCCGCCTTAGCGGGCTTTTTGTCAGCCTCCCTTTTGTCCCGACGGAAATGCTGTTTCCAGGGAGTACGGGATTTCTGGGTGGACTTCTTACCGGAAGACGAGGGACGACCCAATCTCCAAGAGGGCTGATCGAATCGTCCCCTGGGTCGAAATGACCGACGACCACTACCGGCACTTGACCTGTCAGACGTAGAGGCCGCTGCTTTCCGCTGTGGCAAAGCCACATCCTTAGCCTTAGCAATCAGCTCCGTGAGGTCCGAACCAAAAAGCAGACCGCCCTTGTACGCCAGAGTAAGCAAACCTTGTTTGGATACTGCGTCTCCAGTCCACTGTTTGAGCCACAGTGCTCTACTGACTGTGACGGCCGATGCTTGAGCCCTGGACAGAAACAAAGTAGTATCCAGCACTGCGTCTCTGCTATATCGGGCCACCTCTTCCAACAGCTGGAAGAGCCTTTCCACGTCAGACAGCGGAGTCCCATCTTGCCATGCTGACCGCAGCTGATCTAACCATCTCAGGGAAGCCTCACCAGTATAATGTTAGGTGTCAGGCATGTGCTGGGCATGAAATTGGGTCAGAATCATCTGTGGATTCTGTGGTCTCCCATTCTGGTCCAGCCAGGGCAGACACTGCTCAGCATCACCATCTGGCCCAACGCCTAACTAGTGCACTAGATGTACAGGCTGTCCCCACATGGCCCCCAAGGCCGCTCGGAATCCATGACCCACGGCCTCGTAGATGGACTTCGCCGCTAACTCCGTCCTTCTGTCCAGCGGATCCTGTAGACTCGCCTTCCCTTTAACCGGAAGCAAAGAAGATTTGCTCAGCTGAGACAATGGCACGTCCACTTCAGGAGAAGGGACCCAATTAGCGATCGTCTCTGTGGAGCAGGGATACAGGGCATCAAAAAACCGCATCCCTTGGAAGCGCTTATCCGGACACAGGCATTCTCTCTCCACCGCCTCGTTAAGTTCATCGTGCGCTGGCAGTGTCGAACGAGCCCGACGCGACTCCTGATACAGCCGGGCCGACTTGCCCTGCCTCGTCACCTCTTCAGACAGCTATAACACTTCCCGCATGGCTCCAATAAGAGCATCCACGTGGCCTGAAAGCGAAGCCGAGCGACCCTGCCGATCCTCTTCATCAGAATCGGAGATCTCACCAGCAGAGCTTGTCGGTGAATCCGAAGCCTTTGATGCGCTGCGCGGAGGAGACAGCGCCACCACAGGCCTGTGGCGCTTCTTGCCCTGCGCCGGTAGGGACTTAGCTGATACCCAGTGACCCAGGAGGTCAGACAGACTGTCAATGGAGCGAGTGAGCGCTTTAACATCACTGAGGCCCCTGACCAGAGACGAACCTGACGCCGTCAACCCCGGCATATCAGATACGCGTGACCGATCCTGAAGCGGGCCGGGAGAGAGGTCCGCGCCGCCTGGACCCTGATCCGACATGCCCCCTACTCAGTAGCGAGCGTCGCGGAAAGAGCAGTAATAACCCCTTACAAGAGCACAGTAACCGGGGAAGTGAGATCCTGCTATCACAGCCTGTTCCCACAAAACAATTTACCAAGCACTGAAGGGTTAAAGATTCTCCTTAGAGGGAGAAAAGCTACCCCAGCATTGCAGAAAAAAGGTTTTCTGATGATGGCCAGAAGGGGTTAATGCTGCTGAACACGCAATGCACCTTGCCTTAAAAGGACTAAGGTGTGCATGCAGCAGAGAAGACAGCAGCGGTCTGTGCTGTAGAGATGAGACAAACAGATGACTCACCAGCTTCCTGGAGCCTGTGTGTGAGAGCGGAGAGCAGGGGGGAGGGAGAGGACAGCGCTGAGCTACGTGAGGCAATGGCCGTTTGCAGAGCCGAAGAGAAGGAAGGCAGGAGGGGGGCGGGGACTGCCCAGCGCGCGCTTTCCAGGTGCTTCCTGTCTGCACAGACGATGGCAGGCAGCCAAGAACATAAGCCACGCCCCCCCGTTACACTAACGGAGCCCGCGCTCCTCTGACCCGCTCCCCTGCTAACAGCAGCGGTGATGTGCATTCTCCAGTATTACACCTCTGCCTGAAAAGACAAAAGGTGCAGTCACCATAAGACAGTAACACACACACACAGGGCACTTACCCAGCTGAGCGCCACAGGGACCCCCAGGGATGTGTGACGCCATGGCCCTTCGCTCCCCCCCACGGCGGAGCTCGCAGGGACCCCTAGATGCAGTGTGCGTCTCCGCCAGGGAGCACCCTGTATCCCCCGGGGCCGGCAGGCTTATGCGGGGACCTCCTTAGGGGGTACGCAGATCCGCCAGGGGAGGGCCAGGGGTCCCAGCAGCGCTGAGACCCCCTGAGACCTCTAGACCACGGGGGGTCCAGGTCTCCTGGTAAAAATAAAAAATTCTTCTGAGGAGCTGCAAAGCTTACGCCTTCTGAACGTTCAACGCACATCATTTAGCATGGTTTTCCTGTGTAAACAGGCTTCTAAACCTCCGACAATCAGTAAATATTTACCAGTTAGTGGTGGTTTACTGCCACTAATCTGTCTGTGTAAATGGAGTATTAGTGGGCAAAGCAAAAATTCCAAGATTTTAGGATTTTATTTTTATATGTAACCTCTCACCGCATTAGGATGTGAATGAACATCCTGAGAAGGAGCCTGCGTGTGTGGAGGTGGCTCAGGAACTCCACAAGAAGCTGATGGTGTCTGTTAACTATTTTGAATGTGCGCTGTTAATCGATGGGTTACCACAGCAGCCGGGGGCCAGCTTAAGCAGAGGCGTTCATAGAAATCATGGGGCCCCATACCAAGAGTCTATATTGATGGACTAGGCAGGGTTATAACATATTGATGCAGTCACACAAGGGCCTACTTTCCAACTTTTAAATACAGGGAGAGGACATGTTTTGTGGCTTGGACACAGAAATAATGCCCCTGCTACTGATTCCTCTTGTTTGCACACACTGATACCATTTTAATAAACCCCATAGAGTATGCTGCCCTCCACACACGGTGGGATACCTCGGAGTGAATCTCCTGTCATAATTTTCTCCCACAGTAGTCCTTACATGGACAACATGATGACCCCATGGCAAACCCCACCAGTATAATGCACCTACACTACTCCCCCCCCCACACACACACACAGTATGATGCTCTTACAGCCCCCCACACATATACACACACAGTATGATGTCTTCCACAGTTCGCTCACACAGTATGATGGCCCCCAACAGTTCGCTCACACAGTATGATGGCCGCCCCACATCATGTATGATGGATCCCACAGTATACGCTTTTCTTGTTGCCAAAATAAAAAAAAACTCCGCACAGAGGGCCCGATCTAGTGACGTCATTGCACCTGCAGTGCTGAGACTTCGAGCACAGACGTACAGGCTGAATGATGAGGAACAAAGGCCATCTTTCAAAGAATGATATGCGGAAGAAGAAAGCCCTGTAGCATCAGGCTTTCCCAGCTAATGAGCGCCATAGTGGCCACGTGGTCTACCGCTATGGGCAAAATGCCTTTACCTTTAAGGCCCATCTTAGTACTTTTTACAGCAGACTGAGTGCCATAGGCAACCATGATTTCTAGTAAATACCGCAATACTGTGGTATTACAGTATATATAAGCAATCCAAGGATCACATGTTTAAGTCCACTAATGGGTACAAAAAAAATGAAAAAAAAATAAAAAGTCAAAATATAAAAAATAGATAATTTTTAACTATCCCACGTTTTCCCTATTAAAAACAAAGAAACGGAAAAAAAAACATTTGGTATCGCCACATCCGTAAAAGTCAGATGTATCAAAGTATGGAATTATGGTAATTAACCTTTACGGTAAACATTGCAGAAAAAAAAAATCAAAATGCCAAAATTGTGGGTTCTTTGTCACCTCACTTAACAAAAAAAATCCAATACAAAGCTAGCAAAACGTTATATGTGCTCCAAATTGGTATCAATAAAAACGTCAGCTCCATAAACACAAAAAGCGCTTAAATAAAAAACTCCCTGGTTCTTAGAGAGTTAAAATAGCGATCACAAGACGTTATGTCACCAAACTCATTAAGGCCTAGTACATTAATGGTGCCACAGGAACGGGCAACAGCGAAAAATGTTATTTGCAAATCTACTTTCAGCGTATGTATGTTGGCCCTTGAGGACATTGCACACGCTGCTGCCAATTCATAGTTTTCCATGAACGTTTATTTTGTGCATAGGGTAAAAGAATACATAAAAGATATTTCTTATAGATGGCAGCTAGCGTTATATTACTCCTGGTTTAGGAGCTGTGACTCTCACAATCCCTCCAGGTGAGCACCTCAAATTATTTCTTTCCCCCTCCACTGTTTTTTTTCCCTATGTTCTGTGCGCTCTATTCCCTAAACAGCTCCATTTTCAATGGACAAATCATGATGTCTAGAGATCTCAATATTCTCCTTGTCAGAGGTGCCCCCATGAGGGTTGTCAGAAGATCTCAAAAACAGCAGGTGTTGTGGGGTGTGCCTGGCATACAATAGTTAGTGCCTACCAGGGTAGAACATCCGGTGAGCAGGTGGCGGAGTCATGGGCGCCCAAGGCTCATTGATACTTGTGTGGAACGAAAGGTACAGTAGCCCCAGCTGGTCCGGTGCTGCAGAAGAAATACTGTGGCACATATTGCTGAAAAATTAAGTTTTGGCTATGAAGAAAAGATGTCAGGATAAAGTATTGCAGCTTATTACATATGGAGATGCACACTGGTCATTGTCATGCTGACCCGGTTACAGCCAAAAGCACCTACAAGGGTATATGGGCATCAGAACTGAACCATAGAGTAATAGAAGAAAGGGTTCTGGTCTGATGAATCATGTTTTCTTGTACATCACGTAGATGGGTAGAGGTGTATAACTTACCTGGGGAGAAACATGGCCTCCAGGCGCACCTTAGGAAGAAGGCAAACTCCGGGGAAGTAATCTATAGTTGTATGTGCCAAACATTACATTTTATCACCCTTTTGGAATTTTTTTATATAAAGTGACCAACCCCAATATAATAAATAATACAGAATTTTACAATTTCATTGTACAATTTTTAAGTCATATCCGCACTTGGAGTATCCTACACAACCCTATATATATATATATATATATATATATATATATATATATATATACAGTCATGGCCAAAAGTATTGAGAATGAGACAAATAGTAATTTTTCCAAAGTTTACTGCTTCATTTTTTGTAATGGCAATTTGCATATACTCCTGAATGTCAAAGAGTGATCAGCTTAACAGCAATTACTGTACTTGCAAAGTCAATATTTGCCCAGAAAATGAACTTTAACCCCCAAAACACATTTCAACATCATTGCAGTCCTGCCTTAAAAGGAGCAGCTAACATTGTTTTAGTGATTGATCCATTAACACAGGTGTGGGTGTTGATGAGGACAGGGCTGGCGATCAATCAGTCATGATTAAGTAAGAATGACATCACTGCACACTTTAAAAGGAGGCTGGTTCTTGGTATCATTGTTTCTCTTCAGTTAACCATGGTTATCTCTAAAGAAACACGTGCAGCCATCATTGCACTGCACAAAAATGGCCTAACAGGGAAGAGTATCGCAGCTACAAAAATTGCACCTCAGTCAACAATCTATCGCATCATCAAGAACTTCAAGGAGAGAGCTTCCATTGTTGTCAAAAAGGCTCCAGGGCGCCCAAGAAAGACCAGCAAGCGCCAGGACTGTATCTTAAAACTGTTTCAGCTGTGGGATCGGACTACCAGCAGTGCCGAGCTTGCTCAGGAATGGCAGCAGGCTGGTGTGAGTGCTTCTGCACGCACTGTGAGGCGGAGACTCTTTGAGCAAGGGCTGGATTCAAGGAGGGCAGCAAAGAAGCCCCTTCTCTCCAGAAAAAACATCAGGGACCGACTGATTTTCTGCAAAAGGTACAGGGAGTGGACTGCTGAGGACTGGGGCAAAATCATTTTCTCTAATGAATCCCTTTTTCGATTGTTTGGGACATCTGGAAAACAGCTTATTCGGAGAAGAGGTGAGCGCTACCACCAGTCTTGTCTCATGCCAACTGTAAAGCATCCTGAAACCATTCATGTGTGGGGTTGCTTCTCAGCCAAGGGAATCGGCTCACTCACAGTCTTGCCTAAAACACAGCCATGAATAAAGAATGGTACCAGAATGTCCTCCAAGAGCAACTTCTCCCAACCGTCCAAGAGCGGTTTGGCGCCCAACAATGCCTTTTCCAGCATGATGGAGCACCTTGCCCTAAAGCAAAGGTGATAACTAAATGGCTCATGGAACAAAACATAGAGATTTTGGGTCCATGGCCTGGAAACTCCCCAGATCTTAATCCCATTGAGAACTTGTGGTCAATCATCAAGAGACGGGTGGACAAACAAAAACCAACAAATTCTGGCAAAATGCAAGCATTGATTATGCAAGAATGGACTGCTATCAGTCAGGATTTGGTCCAAAAGTTGATTGAGAGCATGCCAGGGAGAATTACAGAGGTCTTGAAGAAGAAGGGGCAACACTGCAAATATTGACTTGCTGCATTAACTCATTCTAACTGTCAATATAACCTATTGGTACTCATAATATGATTGCAATTATATTTCTGTATGTGATATAAACATCAGTCAAACACTAATAAAAACCAGAGGCCAGCAGATCATGTGAAAATATAATTTTGGTGTCATTCTCAATACTTTTGGCCATGACTGTATATATATATATATATATATATATATGTATATATATATATATATATATATATATATATATATATATATTCTCTATCTCAAGTCTTGGAGCAGAAATACTTCACATACAGAATCTGTTGCTATAGTGAGCTTATTGTTCTGTTCATGATTGCAGTTTGTGAGCTCCGATCTCCTTCTATGGGTGAATTTCTTTGGGGTCTTGAATCCTCTGGCTGGTTAAAACACGTGAAAACAATCCTAGATGCTGGTATCTTCATTGTAAAGGTAAGATGTGTTGTATCTGTTCATATTCTAGTGCTGCTTGTCTGATTTGTACTATTCTAGGCACGGACTGTACAAAAATGATCCTTTTAGTGCTGAGAATAAACGAGATTTGTAATTATATAAATGTGTAATATTTTACATTTAATTTGCACATTTAGGCCGTGTCAGAAGAGGGCGCCAGCGTGCTCGTTCATTGTTCTGATGGATGGGACCGCACCGCTCAGGTCTGCTCTGTATCCAGTCTGTTACTTGACCCCTATTACCGAACCATCAGAGTATTTATGGTAAGAGGTTTCATTTCATATACTCTATGTACTGGTGGAGATTTACGGAGTTGATATTTTTTGCATAGTGTAACTTTTATTTTTCCCAATTACTATTAGGTGTTAATTGAAAAAGACTGGATTTCATTTGGACACAAATTTAATCACAGGTAACCCTGGTCACTGCACATATGTTGGAAAAGTCAAACAGAGTCACTTATTTACAGAGGGCCTTTCACCAAATTTTTCATGTTGAACTGAAAACACGTTGTAGCTTCAGAGCAGAAAAAAAAATAATTGTTAGTTCTTTTTTTATTTTGCATCTCTGTTGCAGGGATATTAACAATCAAAGTATTTGTCACCTAATGAGTTAATTTTCATTACATCCAAGTGGGTGTTATCAGAGAGCTTTCACTGTGGGGCATGTACTTCTCCTTGTACTATGTTGTCCAATTATAAACAGGCAGCAAGATGCTAGAAAAAGAACACCTCCACACCATATCTTACAGCAGGTTTCTCAGTGTGTGGGTTATAATGAAAGCCCGGATCTCCTGGTCTAACCTCCTGCATGATTAGAATATCAACTGTATTCAAATCCCATCAATCAACACATTTCAGATATGGGCCCAGCAGTCAGTGTGGGGCTAGGGTCAGCACAGCTGAGTTTAGCTGTGTCACTTTCCAAATCTTCCATCAGCTCTCCTCCTCTCAGCAAAAGAGACAAAAAAAAACACCATACATTCTAATATAATATACTTACTGTAGTTTTTCTGTGCCATTCCCAGTCTCAGACGGTTTTGGGAGTGCAGTCCACCTGAAAAAGATGTTGCATGCATATACCCCAATTGCATTGCTTCAGCATATTTTTTTTTTTTTTTTTTTTTAAGGTATGGAAATTTAGATGGGGATCCCAAGGAGGTGTCCCCAGTGATAGACCAGTTCCTGGAATGTGTCTGGCAGCTCATGGAGCAGTTTCCCTGTGCGTTTGAATTTAATGAGAGATTCTTGGTCCACATACAACACCATATATACTCCTGTCAGTATGGAAACTTTCTGTGCAACTGCGAGAAGGAGAGGAAGGAACTGATGTGAGAGAATATGTGCTCTGTGTATGGTCACTATAGGCTTGTAACAGAAATAGAATATGGATGGTTGACGTGTCCCTGATGCTGATCTGATCACACGGTGCCCCACAGTCTGGATAACAGCAATCACTTATAAACTGTGAAGGTTGAACCTTGGCAAAAAATTTTCAATAACTGTGCAGGAGAAAAATATATAAAGTGATGGCATATTGGTAAGATATGCCATCACTTCAGGATTGGTGGGGGTGTCAGACCTTAGGGACTCCCACATATCCGGAGACTGAATGGGTATGTGAACCTAAACCATTTCAGTTTTTTCCTGCCCATCTGGGTCGCTGGCATCGCTGGCAGTGCCACTGTACAGAGAAACATAAGAATGGTGAAATCAAAATGCCAATAATAAAATAAGATGGGTACATGGATTTAAGAATTGCACAGTTCCTGATGTAACCAATGGTCCACTAGAAGATACTTCTTGAAGATATTCTCTGTCCTGAGTAATGTTGAAATCTTGTAGATCTTCTTTCCCAGTCACAAAATGTCCTAACCTGCAGGTCAGTAGCCAAGGACATGAGATACATCCTTGTAACTAGAGGATCATGGCTTTAAAGAGATATTCTTAAAATATCAAGCTCTCATTGAGGCCTCATTCAGACATCCGTATCCACATGTACGTGTTAATGCTAATGCTATTCACATGCCTGTGGATTTTCATGGACTATGTGTCTGTGCAAAACTCACGGAGACATGTCTGTTTTTTCTTCCAATATCACAGATGAAAAAGACCTATACAAGTCTATGGGTCCATGAAGAACATAGACAGCCCACGGATGGCATCATGGTGCTGTCCGAGATTAAAGGGGTTGTCCAGTACTTTATATTACCCCCCCCCAATGTGTCTCCCCGAGACCCCTAAGGATTTTTGTAATTACCTACCGTTGCAGATAATGCCTGTGAGTGGCGCTATCACTGGCCGCTCACAGGCATCACGTGACCCCCGCCGATGTCGCTGGCAGCAGCCGGGGGTCTCTGTCTTCCACGTTCCAGGTGGATGCCAGACTGTGGGCGGGGTTACCCCCCACCCCCACATCACACCCGGCATCCACCGCACGCTCTGCCTCTCCCCATTCATTGGGAAAGCGCGGTAGATGCTGGGAGTGACGCATGGGGAGGAGGTGTAACCCTGCCCACAACCCAGCAGCCACCGTAGGGACCCCAGCGCTGAGTCACGCCTCACTTGTCGTGACATCAGCGTGGGGTCACGTGATGCCTGTGAGCGGCCACCGATAGCGAAGCTCACAGGCATTATCAGCAAAGTCTTAGGGGCCCCGGGGGGATACATTGGGGGGGGAGTAATATAAAGTACTGGACAACTTCTTTAACATTACAAAGCATAGGAGAAACTTTATAACATATTTATCCATACGAGAAGAACACTGATAACACAATGATGGTAAAAATGGACACACTGATACCATTTTTTCACATACCTGTTTAAACCTGTACATGTGAATGAGGCCTTCTGCTGATCACTGAAGAGCCCCATTCTCAGCATCGCTAAAAGTCCCATCGGTCAGACCTCCTGCATTCAGAAAGTTATCTCCTAACCCTTTACAGCAGTGGTTCTCAACTCCAGTCCTCAGGACCCACCAACAGGCCATGTTTTCAGGATTTCCTTAGTATTGCACAGCTGATAATTGCATCACCTGCACAGGCAATAATTCCATCAGCTGTGCAATACTAAGGAAATCCTGAAAACATGATCTGTTGGTGGGTCCTGAGGACTGGAGTTGGGGAACACTGCTGTAAAGGGACTGTCAGTACAGAAGGACTGTTCAAATCAAGTACAGGCGCTCGGTGCACCGTGGTGGGGCCAAGCAGTTCAGTGCATCTTTCCATCTACTTTTTGGAAACGGATTTTCCAATTTTGACTATGAAGCTACACAGCTACTATGCAAAGAAACACTGAAAGCTATAGAACTTGTGGCTCATTCATATAAGAGAATCAGGCACAGTTTCACCAGTTTGGTCAGTGTCAGTTTTTATCATTAGAGTTTGGCCTGAGCTTCAGTTTCTTCATCTTTTTCCATCAAACAGACCTGAAAAACTGGACAGCGCTCAGATGGCAATTAATTGTTGGCCGATTTTTTTTTTTTTCACTGACCCATGGATGTGCATTGTTAATTTTGACCTGACACTCAGATAACTATCGTACTATCGTACATTTTGCCACGATTTTCCGTCTCTCAAACAATCACAGATATGTGAATGGCCCCATTCACTCTTCTAGGTACAAGTCGTATCTGGAAATAACACAAATAGGACTCGTACACAAAAAATGTCCGTCTGAATGAGCCCTTAGTGTTAGTGCAGGTTGCAGTGGTGACGGGTATACTTGCAGCTCTCATAATCTCAATATATCAGTGATGCAATCATCATCTTCCAGAATTCAGGAGAGGACCTACTCCCTCTGGTCTTACCTGTGGAAGCAGCGGTTGGATTACATGAACCCTCTGTACAGAGCAGATCACAGTCAGACCCAAGGAACTCTGAGACCACACACCACTCCATGCCACTTCAGGTAAGAGGTTATTCTGATTCCTCCTCTGCACTGAATAAAGCAGCAGAACTCTAACACACCATATACTTATCATTCATATATAGAAACATCAACCCTAACTTTACAGGTGAAAGAAGCGGGGTGACGTATCATGAGCCCAATGTGTCCTTCAGTGGTGAAATCCAAGGCCCAACACTCTTCCCACTTGTAACCATGGTCTACATTTAGGGGTTGCGTCAGAGCTCACTCGTCAGTTCTATCTTCTGCCTGGCACAAATCAATTCACTTTAGACAGATTTACTGACATCTATGACAGCTTGTGACACGGTGATTCATTTTGCACATATTTAGACTGCGATAAAGTATTGATCTTTGGGGGTCAGACCGCTGGGACCCCCAACAATCCCCAGGAGGTTCTGTAGAGCAAGCTTTGAACAGAGCAGAGGGGGAGCATGTACATCTCTACTCCATTCATTCTCTGTGGAACTGACCCCTAGCGATCAATTCCTAAATCCCGTTGATAGGGGATTACTTATATACTTGGTACAACCCCTTTAATAGGGCATGCGGATGTCCCTGATCGGGAACTTTCTATATAAACGCATAATATAAAGTCGAGTTTGGGTCAGGAGACCTGAAGCCAGTCTTTGCATTGAAGCATACTCAGACCGCAAAACACACGTGTGAATCCAGGCAAAAGCTGTTTTTTTTTTGTTTGCCTGTACAAAACAGACCAATTTTGCAAGTGTGTTAGATTCAATTTTCGGGCATATTTAGTCCACATGTCCGTTTTTATCAATGGTTTTGCCATATGCAAAAACAACGTGACAGAGGTTTCCCAAGCTTCTTCAAGTACCCAGTCAGTGAAAATGAAGAATAGCAGTAGGATGCAACTTGGATGTCCGCAAATAAGGTCAATGTAGGGGATGTCTCTGTTTATATACAGACCATCAGTCAGCAAAATAACAGAACGGACATGTGAATAGCGGAAGGATAGGATGTGTCAGTGTGCTGTCCGAGTAATGAGGCCCAACTTGCCACCACATATTTTCACTAATCTGAAGTCACCAGCCATAGATCAGCCACTGAGGGACTCATTAGGACTCGCTCACATTGCCACGTAACACGGCCGAGTGCTAGTGCTATGTGATGTTTTATCGGATAGCACTCGGACCAATAATATACTATGTTATCCGAGTGCAGTCTGATGTACGTGCACAGAGACAATGGAGAAGATGGAAAAATTAAGTCCTCCATCTTCTCCACACCTGTGCTGCAATTCTTCCATGCGAGAAAATTGGATCACACTCAGAGTTAAAGCAGAGTGTCATTAGTATAATCGGCCCAATTCTCTGGCATGGGAGAATATCCAGCATTGTGAGCTAGCCCTTCATGTGTGTACCATGAGCTAGCACGTCTTAAGAACATATATCATGAGAATTGCTCGATGATAATCTTCTGTACTTGTGCATATACTAACTCTTCAAACTTATTTTTCACCATGGAAGGTTTTGGAGGGGCCTCTATAACCGATTTGAGAAAGGAATGCACCCTCGCCAGTCAGTCACTGATTTTCTACAGGCAGTAAAAGAAGAGACGCAGCAGCTGGAGGAGGAAATGGAGTTCATGGAGAAGGTGTGGTAGAAATACTGAAAATCCAGCTTCCTGGCCTATATGTTTTTGATGTTTATACCTCCGCTTAGGTTTCAGTGTAAACCAATTCAGCTTTTAATGGTGACTGAGAAACAATTTTAAATTATTATATATAAAAACCCTGCACAAGATAAAAAAGAGGCAATCATTTTTAGCCGATGCCCTACGTCTTTGGTGTTCTCCAACACAATAACTGGAAGAGAGCACCATTAAAGGGAATCTGTTACCAGGTTTTTGCTACCCATCTGAGTGCAGCGCAATATAGGGGCAGAGGCCCTGATTCCAACAATCTGTCACTTACTGGGCTACCTGCTGTCATTTTGATAAAATTACTGTGTTATCTGCAGCAGACCCCGCCCACATCACTGATTGGCAGTTCTCTGACTGCTGAGCTCTGTATAACCCTGCCCACACCACTGATTGGCCACTTTGTGTATACTAGATTTGCAGAAAGCTGCCAATCAGTGATGGGGGCGGGGTTGTACAGAGCTTATGAATATGTAGGACTACCTGGCAGCAGGTTTACTAGTCCCCAATGATAATCTGCTTGCTGATAAAATAGTGATTTTATAAAAACTACAGCAATCAGACCATTAAGTGACACATCACTGTAACCAGGGTCTCTACCTTGTGTCTTTTCAATGTCAGTAATGCCTGAGCACTGTGGCGTTATGGCTTTCTTATGGCACCAGAGAAGTTTGTTCATTGGTATAAAGTTTTCAAGTAAAGGTTCATTTAGGCAGGCCAATAATTGGGTTAGGGAGCGTTCCCTCATTCCCAACTGTTGGCTGCCTAAACAGGCCATCAAACATCCAATGGAGGGGCAAAGCATTCATTGGTGTGATAATTTTTGAGCACGTTTAAAAATTATCATTAGCAGCACATTGTCCTGTGTAAACGAGAAATGTGCTGACGATAACATAAGTGCGGCCGGCCTTACTAAACAGACCATTAAACCACTGCTGATCGACTTGCATGTAGAGGTTACATTAACATGCCCTAACCCAATGTAACTTTTGCTCTTGTCTAACAATTTTTCCTTTAGAGATTAACAAAACTGGAAACTCGAGAGTCAAATGAAACCTACAAGAATCTCAATGACCAGCCAAAAATCCACAACTTCCAGATATGCATCACCAAACACTCTCCGGCTAATACGCCCCAAGATTACAGCACCAACCTGAAGCTGTTTCCCTCTCGTAGTTCATCCCAAGGTGAGGAGGACTCGGCCCTGATCCTAACCCAGGACCATTTGAAGAGCTCGGACCCCGACCTGTCGGCTAACAGTGACCAGGAATCTGGGATGGAGGACTTGAGCTGCCGGTCTCCGAGTGGTGGAGACTCGTTACCCAGCGAGGACAGTGGGAAGGATCCCGATTCAGATGAAGCAGTGTTCTTGACTGCTTAGAGGTCTTATTAACCACTTGCTATTATATTAGTGCTTCTATTTATTTATAGGGAGTGATGTAAGCTGGGAGGGATATACTGGGGGAAAAAAAAACATATCGACTTTGTTCACATGTATCAGTGGTAGTTTGTGCAGCGGAGACCAGATACTAATGTCCTATATAGTCGGTCTGATCCAGGCAATTGAACGACTGACAATTGGAAAAGTGCATACACAGGTTGACGAAACAATGACGGGGACACAATGATCGCTAATAATCTGGTATCCTGTTATCAGCAGCACGTCTCCTGTTTACACTGAGTAATGTGCTGCCGTTAAGAATTTTAATGAATGCATAAAATGTATCGCACCCAATGAAACGGTGCTTTCCTAGTTTGTCTGCCGATTGTGGTCCTGGTTAGATGGGCCAATAATCGTATGTTGAAATGATTCCTATGAGCGCTCGTTCATCGTTTATTGGCTCTACGCCTTAAGTGCGTGTCTGCAGCCTCCGGGAATATTCAGAAACAGTTATCTTTTTTTAAGAGCCAACCTTATAATGCATTTTGTTTCCTTTCATGATTTCAAACCACATGTCCGTGGAGCATGAATCCTGTCCCAATATAT
This sequence comes from Phyllobates terribilis, assembly GCF_046119375.1. Classification (NCBI taxonomy): domain Eukaryota; kingdom Metazoa; phylum Chordata; class Amphibia; order Anura; family Dendrobatidae; genus Phyllobates; species Phyllobates terribilis. The sequence continues at coordinate 1,131,214 of NW_027363299.1, read as the reverse complement.
TTGTATATTTAAGGTTTGTCATTGACAAAGGTGCCCTGTACTGGAAATATGGACACTTACATGGTTTTCGGGTTTAGGTCCACTGTGTGAAAGATCTGAATGTGCTTTGCTTCTGTGTAAGTTGCTGGTAGACTAATGGTGGTCATCCAGGATCTGACATTGGGTATTAATTCCCTACCTCCTAGTTATGTTAGGCATGACTATCACATGTAAGGTTCTTGCCACCTGGCCGAGAAAAGTTCGAAAAAAAGGACGCAAGCATAAACTGTTTGGCCTGTGACCACAGCAATTTACAGTAAAACAATGTGATTTTCGTCACATGATTAAAACCATGACCCAATGTCTATGGCTGAATAATCCCTTAAAGACTAATGTTTTGTGCTATGGTATACCATCGGTCCGATCTTCTGTAACTTTATACTGTTTCCACATAGACTGCCAATGAAACAAAACTTCAGAATCTCATTTGGAGACTTTAAAGGGGCTGTCCAAGACTTTATTGAAGGCCTATACTTGATCATCAATGTCTGATTGATAGTGCGTGCTGTAGCTGTTCCTGTGTCAACGGTGGCCAGAAATGCTCAGGTGCCGAGCTCTGTTGACGGAGTACTACATATCGGCCACCCATTCAAATCATTAGGGGGCAGATGTGTAGTACGCAGCCGCAGCCACTATTCCCTCCACAGAGCTCTGCAGTGCAGCTCCGCTAATGAGCACCCCAATTGATCAAACATTGATGCCTTATCTTAAAGAGGTGGTCACTACATTGTATAATGCCCCCATCAAATTACACCTTTCAAATACCTGCAGCCGGGGTCACGTGATGCAGACTGAGCAGTCAGCAATAGCGCCACCCACAGGTACATATGGAAGCAGGAGGTATTTACAAAAACATTTATTTAGTTAACATGTGTAAATCGATGGGGTCATTATACAATGTAGTGGACCACCTCTTTAAAGAAAGGCCATCAATGTTAAAGTCCGGGACAACCCCTTTAATTATTAATCGGTATCGGTACAGATCTATTAGACTTTTCAGAACTTCAAAATAGGTCCATCCTTCAAACAGATGCCAAAAAGTACAGTATGTTGCAAACTTTAATGGAAGCATTCCTGTATGAATACAATATTGGAGGAAATAAAGAAAAAAAAACAAAAAGCTTTGGCACTTTTATGTAGGTCTCCAGAATATAGTGGGGAGAGACTTTCTTATTGACTTATATAAGCGAGGTAGAGCAGTAACCCCAAAGAAATTGAAAAATCAGCTGTGGTCCCTATAGGATGGCCCTACACATTGCATTTCCCATCACTTTTTTGAGAATACATTGGGGTGGAAAAATAAGATACAAATAAAGCAGATAATAAGAATTTATAGTCCAGAATTTACTGGTCACTTTTGTATTTCTGTAGGAATTCCAGCTCTGTACGTTGCAGATATCCGGCCCATCAGCGGATTAGCGGGGTCCCGCGTACTTGAATCCTTGCATGTTATCTGGGGGCTAAGAGCCATAGGGTTCTCTCTAAGTGCTTCCGACACTGGTTTTCAGAAAACGTACTGATCCTTTTATATTCGTGCTGCACGGTAGTTACATGTGGGGTCTCAGCGTCACATTACTGGGCTAGTACTAATATGGTAAGAGTCAATGTTGTGTAGTATCCCCCCGCCATCCTTTACGTGTCTGCCTGCTGCATAGCGGACGGCTGCCATCTTGAATGCTCATTGAAGCTGCTATTAGTTTTTTTTGTAAATTGCATGGATAATCTTACCAGAATAATCGTTCTCACTTCTTGACTTGTCTGCTCATTGTGACCAATATCATATTGGTTTTATAGACGAGTTTACAAGCGCTTGTAGTGCTACAATACAAGAACAAAGCTACTAGATGTAATAGGAAGATCATCATAAAATGACCGTCCCTCCCAACTGCAGATTCCAAAATCTTCTGAAGATGCAGCTTATAAGTGAGGTCCGTGATAGTCAGAAGCAGCGTCTTCTTCCCATGATCTGTGCCTGGGGTGGTAGCCCAGCGATGTAGGGGCTGAGCCGCAGTAACAGACATGGGGCCGTGTCTGCGGGGGAAGGTGGGGAATAGAGTTTTCATTTTCTAATCCAGGACAACCCTTTTAAAAGTAGAACTCCCAAAAACAATGAAAGGGAAAGCCTCTTAAAGGGACACTAATCCTCGAAATGAATGAGGGCAAAAAATAGAGCAGCTCTTACTTTTGTCCAGTCTCAACATGATCCTAAAAGAGATGGGGCCAGAGTCATCAAGAGCGGCGCTGTTCACATTGGTCTTGATGAGGAGGTGTGCTGGAGTCAGACAGACGCTCACGGTTCATGAAAAGGTGCATGCTTCTTCCTGAATTGAGAACGCACCGTGGGGCAATAAACAAATATGCAACATGGGAATGAGATTTTGTGGCTATTTATGGTACAAAGAATTAAAAAAAAAAATTCTGCACAAGCGCTGTGTGTGAGCAAACCCCAACGGTGGAGCCGCAGGTCTTTTGGGAGTTCTCCTTGATTGCAAAGGGTTTTGTGTGTTTTTTTTATATATATTATTTATGGTTTATTTATTGATGCCATCATTGCTTATTTTTGTGACGAGTATAATAAAATCATGATCTATTTTTTTATTTTGTGTTGCATATTTTGGCTGTAATTTATATGCAGAAATTGATTTTTGTTTTAAGATATTTTAAAATATGTTGTCAAGCAATATTACCCTAATTGTGACTATATCAGTACAAAGTACGTATGTAAAGTAGTTTATTCCGTAATGTGCAATTAGAATATTTTTGTAAACTCCCTTGTGTTGTGTGTGTGCTGGTGTGTATAGATTAGATTGGGCCTCTGTCCTTTACGGACATAGCATTAGAGTCATTTATGCTGCACTTATAGAAGATGCTAAAGAATTACACTACAGTTTTTTTAATACAATTTTCTTTTCTTTTTTAAAGCAATACTTTACTCACCCTCTCTGGGTCTAATGCAGAGTGTCAGCTATTTGTCACATTGACAGCGCTGCAGCCAGTCAGTGAGTTCAGTGACTCTGAGCAAGTAGTGCCGTTAACTCGGGCAAAGCTGCTGATCTCAGTTATTGGTTGCAGCGCTGTCGACGTGAGGCCAAAGGACAGTAACAGACACTGGGAGCAGTGGCAGAGACCCTGTGCTGGACCCAAGGAAGGTGACTAGTGCACAGTTACAAAAAAAAAACAGCTGCACCAACGGGTTAAAGGAAAATCCCTTTAACCCTCAACTGGTGAGGTGGGGGTCGCCACACCCCAGGGAATTTTTGTTCGGCTGCCATTCATTGAAAAATGCTGGTATGAGGATACGTGTCTCACTAGCTTCCATCCATTTGTGGGTGTCAAAAATTTGTTACACTCATATGCAATCAATCGCCAATAAGAAAACGATTAAAACAAACGTGACCTTCGCATTTTCTGTAAAAATAAGAGATTTCTAAACACTGGGGTATAGGAAACCCCACCTCACCAGTTGCGTGACATAAACCCCACCTCACCAGTCGAGGGTTAATGAACCAGATAATCTGGCACAGATCAGCAATGGAATGGGGAATTTTACAAGATCAGAAGCAAGAAACTGAGCAGAAAATTAGGAAATTACCCTGATAACATTTTGAATTAGCAGCTTGTTTTTGGGCTCTATATACCAATCCAAGGGAGGTTTGTATACTTTATGACGGACATGTAATAATTCAGAATATTTGATGATTTGGAATTTATTAGATCCCCCAGGTGAATTACCCCAATACTATAAAATGGACATAAATGACACATAAATCTGTGCGGTTACAAAGTAACATTGACGCTCCTCCCCAACTCCCCGTACAGAATGACATGCCCTCGGGTCAGGAGTGTCTACAGCTTCATAGAAATATATAAAGCAGTCACGTTAGGGTCGGGAAAGTCCGTGCATGGACTGATTACCACGGACGTCTGAATGAGTCTTTATTGACTAATAAAGTCACTATTGATCACAGGGGTTAAAACGGTCAGGATTGGAGTTCATCTGATGAGGTGCACCTTTGGTCAAAATCAGAGGCTTCGTGTCCCGTTTGCAACAGGCTTGACCTTAAATGTTGCCGAAAGGCAACAAAGGATGACCTTTTGTTGCAAACGGGACACAAGATGGCCGACTTTTGTTGCCGGAATGCAACATCTGTTGCATTTGGGCAACAGGCTTGACCTTGATACATTGGAACTGGACTAAAGAGTCAATATGGTAGTATGACCTTCTGTACTATAGTAATATATAGGGACTGATGGGGGAAATTTGTTTTTTGGCATTTGGGACGCTTACGCACGCGGTGGGATGCGCTAAATTTTTTTCAGGGTTAAGGCAAAATTTTTGCTCGAAACTGCGCGCTCTGCGGCCTGAAATATCGCTCCTGAGGGGGTCTACGCAATAAAAATGCAAAAAAATGTAACATTAGGGTTGGCTAAATCACTTACCTGATTGACCAATAGCCAGCCCTCATTGACTTTTTTGTTGACATTGTGTGTTCTGAGGAAACTCCACCGGGTGGCAATGTTGTCCAACTTTTTAATTTTTTATTTTAGGATTGTAAAAACACCAGATGGCAATGTTTCTCTTTCTAATGTGCACGCAAGCATGAGAGCTGGCTGCTGGTTGTCCTGGATTACCTGCATCCAGCCCTCATATTGGGCATATAATGTATATAGCCAACTCTCAAATTTTTTTTGCTTTAATAACACAAACACCATGAGGGCTGGCTATCGTGTGTTCACGGATGCCTCTAGCCAGCCCCCCAATTTTTTTTTTTTCTTTAATAACACAAACACCATGAGGGCTGGCTATCGTGTATCCACGGCTACCTCTAGCCAGCCCCCCAATTTTTTTTTTCTTTAATAACACAAGCACCATGAGGGCTGGCTATCGTGTGTCCACGGCTGCCTCTAGCCAGCCCCCCAATTTTTTTTTTCTTTAATAACACAAACACCATGAGGGCTGGCTATCGTGTGTTCACGGCTGCCTCTAGCCAGCCCCCCAATTTTTTTTTTCTTTAATAACACAAACACCATGAGGGCTGGCTATCGTGTGTCCACGGCTGCCTCTAGCCAGCCCCCCAAATATTTTTTTTCTTTAATAACACAAACACCATGAGGGCTGGCTATCGTGTGTTCATGGCTGCCTCTAGCCAGCCCCCCAATTTTTTTTTCTTTAATAACACAAACACCATGAGGGCTGGCTATCGTGTGTTCACGGATGCCTCTAGCCAGCCCCCCAATTTTTTTTTTTCTTTAATAACACAAACACCATGAGGGCTGGCTATCGTGTATCCACGGCTACCTCTAGCCAGCCCCCCAAATATTTTTTTTCTTTAATAACACAAACACCATGAGGGCTGGCTATCGTGTGTTCACGGCTGCCTCTAGCCAGCCCCCCAATTTTTTTTTTCTTTAATAACACAAACACCATGAGGGCTGGCTATCGTGTGTCCACGGCTGCCTCTAGCCAGCCCCCTAATTTTTTTTTTCTTTAATAACACAAACACCATGAGGGCTGGCTATCGTGTGTCCACAGCTGCCTCTAGCCAGCCCCCCAATTTTTTTTTTCTTTAATAACACAAACACCATGAGGGCTGGCTATCGTGTGTTCACGGCTGCCTCTAGCCAGCCCCCCAATTTTTTTTTTTCTTTAATAACACAAACACCATGAGGGCTGGCTATCGTGTGTCCACGGCTGCCTCTAGCCAGCCCCCTAATTTTTTTTTTCTTTAATAACACAAACACCATGAGGGCTGGCTATCGTGTGTCCACAGCTGCCTCTAGCCAGCCCCCCAATTTTTTTTTCTTTAATAACACAAACACCATGAGGGCTGGCTATCGTGTGTTCACGGCTGCCTCTAGCCAGCCCCCCAATTTTTTTTTTTCTTTAATAACACAAACACCATGAGGGCTGGCTATCGTGTATCCACGGCTACCTCTAGCCAGCCCCCCAATTTTTTTTTTCTTTAATAACACAAGCACCATGAGGGCTGGCTATCGTGTGTCCACGGCTGCCTCTAGCCAGCCCCCCAATTTTTTTTTTCTTTAATAACACAAACACCATGAGGGCTGGCTATCGTGTGTCCACGGCTGCCTCTAGCCAGCCCCCCAATTTTTTTTTCTTTAATAACACAAACACCATGAGGGCTGACTATCGTGTGTTCACGGCTGCCTCTAGCCAGCCCCCCAATTTTTTTTTTCTTTAATAACACAAACACCATGAGGGCTGGCTATCGTGTGTCCACGGCTGCCTCTAGCCAGCCCCCCAATTTTTTTTTTCTTTAATAACACAAACACCATGAGGGCTGGCTATCGTGTGTTCACGGATGCCTCTAGCCAGCCCCCCAATTTTTTTTTTCTTTAATAACACAAACACCATGAGGGCTGGCTATCGTGTATCCACGGCTACCTCTAGCCAGCCCCCCAATTTTTTTTTTCTTTAATAACACAAGCACCATGAGGGCTGGCTATCGTGTGTCCACGGCTGCCTCTAGCCAGCCCCCCAATTTTTTTTTTCTTTAATAACACAAACACCATGAGGGCTGGCTATCGTGTGTTCACGGCTGCCTCTAGCCAGCCCCCCAATTTTTTTTTTCTTTAATAACACAAACACCATGAGGGCTGGCTATCGTGTGTCCACGGCTGCCTCTAGCCAGCCCCCCAAATATTTTTTTTCTTTAATAACACAAACACCATGAGGGCTGGCTATCGTGTGTTCATGGCTGCCTCTAGCCAGCCCCCCAATTTTTTTTTCTTTAATAACACAAACACCATGAGGGCTGGCTATCGTGTGTTCACGGATGCCTCTAGCCAGCCCCCCAATTTTTTTTTTTCTTTAATAACACAAACACCATGAGGGCTGGCTATCGTGTATCCACGGCTACCTCTAGCCAGCCCCCCAATTTTTTTTTTCTTTAATAACACAAGCACCATGAGGGCTGGCTATCGTGTGTCCACGGCTGCCTCTAGCCAGCCCCCCAATTTTTTTTTTTCTTTAATAACACAAACACCATGAGGGCTGGCTATCGTGTGTTCACGGCTGCCTCTAGCCAGCCCCCCAATTTTTTTTTCTTTAATAACACAAACACCATGAGGGCTGGCTATCGTGTGTCCACGGCTGCCTCTAGCCAGCCCCCCAAATATTTTTTTTCTTTAATAACACAAACACCATGAGGGCTGGCTATCGTGTGTTCACGGCTGCCTCTAGCCAGCCCCCCAATTTTTTTTTTTCTTTAATAACACAAACACCATGAGGGCTGGCTATCGTGTGTCCACGGCTGCCTCTAGCCAGCCCCCTAATTTTTTTTTTCTTTAATAACACAAACACCATGAGGGCTGGCTATCGTGTGTCCACAGCTGCCTCTAGCCAGCCCCCCAATTTTTTTTTCTTTAATAACACAAACACCATGAGGGCTGGCTATCGTGTGTTCACGGCTGCCTCTAGCCAGCCCCCCAATTTTTTTTTTTCTTTAATAACACAAACACCATGAGGGCTGGCTATCGTGTATCCACGGCTACCTCTAGCCAGCCCCCCAATTTTTTTTTTCTTTAATAACACAAGCACCATGAGGGCTGGCTATCGTGTGTCCACGGCTGCCTCTAGCCAGCCCCCCAATTTTTTTTTTCTTTAATAACACAAACACCATGAGGGCTGGCTATCGTGTGTCCACGGCTGCCTCTAGCCAGCCCCCCAATTTTTTTTTTCTTTAATAACACAAACACCATGAGGGCTGACTATCGTGTGTTCACGGCTGCCTCTAGCCAGCCCCCCAATTTTTTTTTTCTTTAATAACACAAACACCATGAGGGCTGGCTATCGTGTGTCCACGGCTGCCTCTAGCCAGCCCCCCAATTTTTTTTTTCTTTAATAACACAAACACCATGAGGGCTGGCTATCGTGTGTTCACGGATGCCTCTAGCCAGCCCCCCAATTTTTTTTTTTTCTTTAATAACACAAACACCATGAGGGCTGGCTATCGTGTATCCACGGCTACCTCTAGCCAGCCCCCCAATTTTTTTTTTCTTTAATAACACAAGCACCATGAGGGCTGGCTATCGTGTGTCCACGGCTGCCTCTAGCCAGCCCCCCAATTTTTTTTTTCTTTAATAACAGAAACACCATGAGGGCTGGCTATCGTGTGTTCACGGCTGCCTCTAGCCAGCCCCCCAATTTTTTTTTTCTTTAATAACACAAACACCATGAGGGCTGGCTATCGTGTGTCCACGGCTGCCTCTAGCCAGCCCCCCAAATATTTTTTTTCTTTAATAACACAAACACCATGAGGGCTGGCTATCGTGTGTTCATGGCTGCCTCTAGCCAGCCCCCCAATTTTTTTTTCTTTAATAACACAAACACCATGAGGGCTGGCTATCGTGTGTTCACGGATGCCTCTAGCCAGCCCCCCAATTTTTTTTTTCTTTAATAACACAAACACCATGAGGGCTGGCTATCGTGTATCCACGGCTACCTCTAGCCAGCCCCCCAATTTTTTTTTTTCTTTAATAACACAAGCACCATGAGGGCTGGCTATCGTGTGTCCACGGCTGCCTCTAGCCGGCCCCCCAATTTTTTTTTTCTTTAATAACACAAACACCATGAGGGCTGGCTATCGTGTGTCCACGGCTGCCTCTAGCCAGCCCCCCAAATATTTTTTTTCTTTAATAACACAAACACCATGAGGGCTGGCTATCGTGTGTTCACGGCTGCCTCTAGCCAGCCCCCCAATTTTTTTTTTCTTTAATAACACAAACACCATGAGGGCTGGCTATCGTGTATCCACGGCTACCTCTAGCCAGCCCCCCAATTTTTTTTTTCTTTAATAACACAAGCACCATGAGGGCTGGCTATCGTGTGTCCACGGCTGCCTCTAGCCGGCCCCCCAATTTTTTTTTTCTTTAATAACACAAACACCATGAGGGCTGGCTATCGTGTGTCCACGGCTGCCTCTAGCCAGCCCCCCAAATATTTTTTTTCTTTAATAACACAAACACCATGAGGGCTGGCTATCGTGTGTTCACGGCTGCCTCTAGCCAGCCCCCCAATTTTTTTTTTCTTTAATAACACAAACACCATGAGGGCTGGCTATCGTGTGTTCACAGATGCCTCTAGCCAGCCCCCCAATTTTTTTTTTTCTTTAATAACACAAACACCATGAGGGCTGGCTATCGTGTATCCACGGCTACCTCTAGCCAGCCCCCCAATTTTTTTTTTCTTTAATAACACAAGCACCATGAGGGCTGGCTATCGTGTGTCCACGGCTGCCTCTAGCCAGCCCCCCAATTTTTTTTTTCTTTAATAACACAAACACCATGAGGGCTGGCTATCGTGTGTTCACGGCTGCCTCTAGCCAGCCCCCCAATTTTTTTTTTCTTTAATAACACAAACACCATGAGGGCTGGCTATCGTGTGTCCACGGCTGCCTCTAGCCAGCCCCCCAAATATATTTTTTCTTTAATAACACAAACACCATGAGGGCTGGCTATCGTGTGTTCACGGCTGCCTCTAGCCAGCCCCCCAATTTTTTTTTTCTTTAATAACACAAACACCATGAGGGCTGGCTATCGTGTGTTCACGGCTGCCTCTAGCCAGCCCCCCAATTTTTTTTTTCTTTAATAACACAAACACCATGAGGGCTGGTTATCGTGTGTCCACGGCTGCCTCTAGCCAGCCCTCTAATTTTTTTTTTCTTTAATAACACAAACACCATGAGGGCTGGCTATCGTGTGTCCACAGCTGCCTCTAGCCAGCCCCCCAATTTTTTTTTTCTTTAATAACACAAACACCATGAGGGCTGGCTATCGTGTGTTCACGGCTGCCTCTAGCCAGCCCCCCAATTTTTTTTTTTCTTTAATAACACAAACACCATGAGGGCTGGCTATCGTGTGTCCACGGCTGCCTCTAGCCAGCCCCCTAATTTTTTTTTTCTTTAATAACACAAACACCATGAGGGCTGGCTATCGTGTGTCCACAGCTGCCTCTAGCCAGCCCCCCAATTTTTTTTTTCTTTAATAACACAAACACCATGAGGGCTGGCTATCGTGTGTTCACGGCTGCCTCTAGCCAGCCCCCCAATTTTTTTTTTTCTTTAATAACACAAACACCATGAGGGCTGGCTATCGTGTATCCACGGCTACCTCTAGCCAGCCCCCCAATTTTTTTTTTCTTTAATAACACAAGCACCATGAGGGCTGGCTATCGTGTGTCCACGGCTGCCTCTAGCCAGCCCCCCAATTTTTTTTTTCTTTAATAACACAAACACCATGAGGGCTGGCTATCGTGTGTCCACGGCTGCCTCTAGCCAGCCCCCCAATTTTTTTTTCTTTAATAACACAAACACCATGAGGGCTGACTATCGTCTGTTCACGGCTGCCTCTAGCCAGCCCCCCAATCTTTTTTTTCTTTAATAACACAAACACCATGAGGGCTGGCTATCGTGTGTCCACGGCTGCCTCTAGCCAGCCCCCCAATTTTTTTTTTCTTTAATAACACAAACACCATGAGGGCTGGCTATCGTGTGTTCACGGCTGCCTCTAGCCAGCCCCCAAATTTTTTTTTTCTTTAATAACACAAACACCATGAGGGCTGGCTATCGTGTGTCCACGGCTGCCTCTAGCCAACCCCCAAATTTTTTTTTCTTTAATAACACAAACACCATGAGGGCTGGCTATCGTGTGTCCACGGCTGCCTCTAGCCAGCCCCCCAATTTTTGTTTTTCTTTAATAACACAAACACCATGAGGGCTGGCTATCGTGTGTTCACGGCTGCCTCTAGCCAGCCCCCCAATTTTTTTTTTCTTTAATAACACAAACACCATGAGGGCTGGCTATCATGTGTCCATGGCTGCCTCTAGCCAGCCCCCCAATTTTTTTTTTCTTTAATAACACAAACACCATGAGGGCTGGCTATCGTGTGTTCACGGCTGCCTCTAGCCAGCCCCCCAATTTTTTTTTTTTCTTTAATAACACAAACACCATGAGGGCTGGCTATCGTGTGTTCACGGCTGCCTCTAGCCAGCCCCCCAATTTTTTTTTTCTTTAATAACACAAACACCATGAGGGCTGGCTATCGTGTATCCACGGCTACCTCTAGCCAGCCCCCCAATTTTTTTTTTCTTTAATAACACAAGCACCATGAGGCCTGGCTATCGTGTGTTCACGGCTGCCTCTAGCCAGCCCCCCAATTTTTTTTTTCTTAATAACACAAACACCATTAGGGCTGGCTATCGTGTGTCCACGGCTGCCTCTAGCCAGCCACCCAAATATTTTTTTTCTTTAATAACACAAACACCATGAGGGCTGGCTATCGTGTGTTCACGGCTGCCTCTAGCCAGCCCCCTAATTTTTTTTTCCTTTAATAACACAAACACCATGAGGGCTGGCTATCGTGTGTCCACGGCTGCCTCTAGCCAGCCCCCCAATATTTTTTTTCTTTAATAACACAAACACCATGAGGGCTGGCTATCGTGTGTTCACGGCTGCCTCTAGCCAGCCCCCCAATTTTTTTTTTCTTTAATAACACAAACACCATGAGGGCTGGCTATCGTGTATCCACGGCTACCTCTAGCCAGCCCCCCAATTTTTTTTTCTTTAATAACACAAGCACCATGAGGGCTGGCTATCGTGTGTCCACGGCTGCCTCTAGCCAGCCCCCCAATTTTTTTTTTCTTTAATAACACAAACACCATGAGGGCTGGCTATCATGTGTCCACGGCTGCCTCTAGCCAGCCCCCCAATTTTTTTTTTCTTTAATAACACAACCACCATGAGGGCTGGCTATCGTGTGTTCACGGCTGCCTCTAGCCAGCCCCCCAATTTTTTTTTTCTTTAATAACACAAACACCATGAGGGCTGGCTATCGTGTGTTCACGGCTGCCTCTAGCCAGCCCCCCAATTTTTTTTTTCTTTAATAACACAAACACCATGAGGGCTCGCTATCATGTGTCCACGGCTGCCTCTAGCCAGCCCCCCAATTTTTTTTTCTTTAATAACACAAACACCATGAGGGCTGGCTTTCGTGTGTTCACGGCTGCCTCTAGCCAGCCCCCCAATTTTTTTTTTCTTTAATAACACAAACACCATGAGGGCTGGCTATCGTGTGTCCACGGCTGCCTCTAGCCAGCCCCCCAATTTTTTTTTTTTCTTTAATAACACAAACACCATGAGGGCTGGCTATCGTGTGTTCACGGCTGCCTCTAGCCAGCCCCCCAATTTTTTTTTTCTTTAATAACACAAACACCATGAGGGCTGGCTATCGTGTGTCCACGGCTGCCTCTAGCCAACCCCCAATTTTTTATTTCTTTAATAACACAAACACCATGAGGGCTGGCTATCGTGTGTCCACGGCTGCCTCTAGCCAGCCCCCCAATTTTTGTTTTTCTTTAATAACACAAACACCATGAGGGCTGGCTATCGGCTGTTCACGGCTGCGTCTAGCCAGCCCCCCAATTTTTTTTTCTTTAATAACACAAACACCATGAGGGCTGGCTATCATGTGTCCATGGCTGCCTTTAGCCAGCACCCCAATTTTTTTTTTCTTTAATAACACAAACACCATGAGGGCTGGCTATCGTGTGTTCACGGCTGCCTCTAGCCAGCCCCCCAATTTTTTTTTTTTCTTTAATAACACAAACACCATGAGGGCTGGCTATCGTGTGTTCACGGCTGCCTCTAGCCAGCCCCCCAATTTTTTTTTTCTTTAATAACACAAACACCATGAGGGCTGGCTATCGTGTATCCACGGCTACCTCTAGCCAGCCCCCCAATTTTTTTTTTCTTTAATAACACAAGCACCATGAGGCCTGGCTATCGTGTGTCCACGGCTGCCTCTAGCCAGCCCCCCAATTTTTTTTTTCTTTAATAACACAAACACCATGAGGGCTGGCTATCATGTGTCCACGGCTGCCTCTAGCCAGCCCCCCAATTTTTTTTTTCTTTAATAACACAAACACCATGAGGACTGGCTATCGTGTGTTCACGGCTGCCTCTAGCCAGCCCCCCAATTTTTTTTTTCTTTAATAACACAAACACCATGAGGGCTGGCTATCGTGTGTCCACGGCTGCCTCTAGCCAGCCCCCCAATTTTTTTTTTCTTTAATAACACAAACACCATGCGGGCTGGATATCGTGTGTTCACGGCTGCCTCTAGCCAGCCCCCCAATTTTTTTTTTCTTTAATAACACAAACACCATGAGGGCTGGCTATCGTGTGTCCACGGCTGCCTCTAGCCAACCCCCCAATTTTTTTTTCTTTAATAACACAAACACCATGAGGGCTGGCTATAGTGTGTCCACGGCTGCCTCTAGCCAGCTCTCAAATTTTTTTTTTCTTTAATAACACAAACACCATGATGGCTGGCTATGAGGAAGGGAGCTATGTCCTTGTAAAGTTAGCTTGTTGTCATGTGGAAAAGAGTTTGAGGGGATTGTGGCCCTGTGGAAATGCTTGTGGCCCGGCAGAAGGAGCCAGTGGTCCTGTGGAGAGAGCTGATGGGGTTGAGGCCCTGTGGAAAGGCCTGTGACCCTGTATAGGGGTCCGTTGCCCTGTGGAGAGAGCTGTAGGGGCTCGTGCCCTATGGAAATGACTATGGCCATGTAGACAGGCCTTCTGGCCTTGAAGAGGGGGCTTGTGCCTTGCAGACGGGCCTTGTGTCTCTGTGGAGAGAGCTAAAGGGGGCAGTGGCGGTGCAGAAAGTGCATTTCGCCCTGTTGATGGGAGCTATGGCCCGGTAAAGAGAGCTTGTTGTCCTGTGGAGAAGAGTTGGAGGGGCTTGTGGCACTGTGGAAAGGCCTGTGGCCCAGTAGGAGCCTGTGGTCCTGTGGAGACAGCTGAAGGGGTTGAGGCCCTGTGGAAAGGCCTGTGACCCTGTATAGGGGTCTGTGGCCCCGCAGAGGGGCATGTGGCGATGTAAAGAGAGCTGGAGGGAGTTGTGGCCTGAGGAAAAGGCCATGTGGAGCGGGCTGGAGAGGCCTGTGGAAGGCTCTGGAGTAAGATTTGAGCCTATGAAGTCCTTTGCAGTAAACAACATGCAACATGATTGCCTGTGGAGAGAGCTGGAGGGGCTTGTGGCACTGTGGAAAGGCCTGTGGCCCAGTAGGAGCCTGTGGTCCTGTGGAGAGAGCTGAAGGTGTTGTGGCCCTGTGGAAAGGCCTGTGACCCTGTATAGGGGTCCGTTGCCCTGTGGAGAGAGCTGGAGGGGCTCGTGCCGTATGACTATAGCCATGTAGAAAGGCCTTTTGGCCTTGAAGAGGGCGCTTGTGCCCTGCAGACGGGCCCTGTGACTCTGTGGAGAGAGCTGTTGGGAGTTGTAGCCGTGTGGAAAGTGCATTTGGCCCTGTGGAGGTGAGCTATGGCCCTGTAAAGAGAGCTTCTTGTCCTGTGGAGAGAGCTGGAGGGTGTTGTGGCCCTGTGGAAAGGTCTGTGGCCCTATGGATAGGCCCTTTAGCCTTGTGGAAAGGGCTGTGGCCCTGTGGTGAGAGCTGGAAGGAGTTGTGGGCTGTGGAAAAGCCTGTGGTCCTGTGGAGACAGCTGAAGGGGTTGAGGCCCTGTGGAAAGGCCTGTGACCCTGTATAGGGGTCTGTGGCCCCGCAGAGGGGCATGTGGCGATGTAAAGAGAGCTGGAGGGAGTTGTGGCCTGAGGAAAAGGCCATGTGGAGCGGGCTGGAGAGGCCTGTGGAAGGCTCTGGAGTAAGATTTGAGCCTATGAAGTCCTTTGCAGTAAACAACATGCAACATGATTGCCTGTGGAGAGAGCTGGAGGGGCTTGTGGCACTGTGGAAAGGCCTGTGGCCCAGTAGGAGCCTGTGGTCCTGTGGAGAGAGCTGAAGGTGTTGTGGCCCTGTGGAAATGCCTGTGATCCTGTATAGGGGTCTGTTGCCCTGTGGAGAGAGCTGGAGGGGCTCGTGCCCTATGGAAATGACTATGGCCATGTAGAAAGGCCTTTTGGCCTTGAAGAGGGGGCTTGTGCCCTGCAGACGGGCCCTGTGACTCTGTGGAGAGAGCTGTTGGGAGTTGTGGCCGTGTGGAAAGTGCATTTGGCCCTGTGGAGGTGAGCTATGGCCCTGTAAAGAGAGCTTCTTGTCCTGTGGAGAGAGCTGGAGGGTGTTGTGGCCCTGTGGAAAGGTATGTGGCCCTATGGATAGGCCCTTTAGCCTTGTGGAAAGGGCTGTGGCCCTGTGGTGAGAGCTGGAAGGAGTTGTGGGCTGTGGAAAAGCCTGTGGTCCTGTGGAGACAGCTGAAGGGGTTGAGGCCCTGTGGAAAGGCCTGTGACCCTGTATAGGGGTCTGTGGCCACGCAGAGGGGCATGTGGCGATGTAAAGAGAGCTGGAGGGAGTTGTGGCCTGAGGAAAAGGCCATGTGGAGCGGGCTGGAGAGGCCTGTGGAAGGCTCTGGAGTAAGATTTGAGCCTATGAAGTCCTTTGCAGTAAACAACATGCAACATGATTGCCTGTGGAGAGAGCTGGAGGGGCTTGTGGCACTGTAGAAAGGCCTGTGGCCCAGTAGGAGCCTGTGGTCCTGTGGAGAGAGCTGAAGGTGTTGTGGCCCTGTGGAAAGGCCTGTGATCCTGTATAGGGGTCTGTTGCCCTGTGGAGAGAGCTGGAGGGGCTCGTGCCCTATGGAAATGACTATGGCCATGTAGAAAGGCCTTTTGGCCTTGAAGAGGGGGCTTGTGCCCTGCAGACGGGCCCTGTGACTCTGTGGAGAGAGCTGTTGGGAGTTGTGGCCGTGTGGAAAGTGCATTTGGCCCTGTGGAGGTGAGCTATGGCCCTGTAAAGAGAGCTTCTTGTCCTGTGGAGAGAGCTGGAGGGTGTTGTGGCCCTGTGGAAAGGTATGTGGCCCTATGGATAGGCCCTTTAGCCTTGTGGAAAGGGCTGTGGCCCTGTGGTGAGAGCTGGAAGGAGTTGTGGGCTGTGGAAAAGCCTGTGGTCCTGTGGAGACAGCTGAAGGGGTTGAGGCCCTGTGGAAAGGCCTGTGACCCTGTATAGGGGTCTGTGGCCCCGCAGAGGGGCATGTGGCGATGTAAAGAGAGCTGGAGGGAGTTGTGGCCTGAGGAAAAGGCCATGTGGAGCGGGCTGGAGAGGCCTGTGGAAGGCTCTGGAGTAAGATTTGAGCCTATGAAGTCCTTTGCAGTAAACAACATGCAACATGATTGCCTGTGGAGAGAGCTGGAGGGGCTTGTGGCACTATGGAAAGGCCTGTGGCCCAGTAGGAGCCTGTGGTCCTGTGGAGAGAGCTGAAGGTGTTGTGGCCCTGTGGAAAGGCCTGTGACCCTGTATAGGGGTCCGTTGCCCTGTGGAGAGAGCTGGAGGGGCTCGTGCCGTATGGAAATGACTATAGCCATGTAGAAAGGCCTTTTGGCCTTGAAGAGGGCGCTTGTGCCCTGCAGACGGGCCCTGTGACTCTGTGGAGAGAGCTGTTGGGAGTTGTAGCCGTGTGGAAAGTGCATTTGGCCCTGTGGAGGTGAGCTATGGCCCTGTAAAGAGAGCTTCTTGTCCTGTGGAGAGAGCTGGAGGGTGTTGTGGCCCTGTGGAAAGGTATGTGGCCCTATGGATAGGCCCTTTAGCCTTGTGGAAAGGGCTGTGGCCCTGTGGTGAGAGCTGGAAGGAGTTGTGGGCTGTGGAAAAGCCTGTGGTCCTGTGGAGACAGCTGAAGGGGTTGAGGCCCTGTGGAAAGGCCTGTGACCCTGTATAGGGGTCTGTGGCCCCGCAGAGGGGCATGTGGCGATGTAAAGAGAGCTGGAGGGAGTTGTGGCCTGAGGAACAGGCCATGTGGAGCGGGCTGGAGAGGCCTGTGGAAGGCTCTGGAGTAAGATTTGAGCCTATGAAGTCCTTTGCAGTAAACAACATGCAACATGATTGCCTGTGGAGAGAGCTGGAGGGGCTTGTGGCACTGTGGAAAGGCCTGTGGCCCAGTAGGAGCCTGTGGTCCTGTGGAGAGAGCTGAAGGTGTTGTGGCCCTGTGGAAAGGCCTGTGACCCTGTATAGGGGTCCGTTGCCCTGTGGAGAGAGCTGGAGGGGCTCGTGCCGTATGGAAATGACTATAGCCATGTAGAAAGGCCTTTTGGCCTTGAAGAGGGCGCTTGTGCCCTGCAGACGGGCCCTGTGACTCTGTGGAGAGAGCTGTTGGGAGTTGTAGCCGTGTGGAAAGTGCATTTGGCCCTGTGGAGGTGAGCTATGGCCCTGTAAAGAGAGCTTCTTGTCCTGTGGAGAGAGCTGGAGGGTGTTGTGGCCCTGTGGAAAGGTCTGTGGCCCTATGGATAGGCCCTTTAGCCTTGTGGAAAGGGCTGTGGCCCTGTGGTGAGAGCTGGAAGGAGTTGTGGGCTGTGGAAAAGCCTGTGGTCCTGTGGAGACAGCTGAAGGGGTTGAGGCCCTGTGGAAAGGCCTGTGACCCTGTATAGGGGTCTGTGGCCCCGCAGAGGGGCATGTGGCGATGTAAAGAGAGCTGGAGGGAGTTGTGGCCTGAGGAAAAGGCCATGTGGAGCGGGCTGGAGAGGCCTGTGGAAGGCTCTGGAGTAAGATTTGAGCCTATGAAGTCCTTTGCAGTAAACAACATGCAACATGATTGCCTGTGGAGAGAGCTGGAGGGGATTGTGGCACTGTGGAAAGGCCTGTGGCCCAGTAGGAGCCTGTGGTCCTGTGGAGAGAGCTGAAGGTGTTGTGGCCCTGTGGAAAGGCCTGTGACCCTGTATAGGGCTCCGTTGCCCTGTGGAGAGAGCTGGAGGGGCTCGTGCCGTATGGAAATGACTATAGCCATGTAGAAAGGCCTTTTGGCCTTGAAGAGGGCGCTTGTGCCCTGCAGACGGGCCCTGTGACTCTGTGGAGAGAGCTGTTGGGAGTTGTAGCCGTGTGGAAAGTGCATTTGGCCCTGTGGAGGTGAGCTATGGCCCTGTAAAGAGAGCTTCTTGTCCTGTGGAGAGAGCTGGAGGGTGTTGTGGCCCTGTGGAAAGGTCTGTGGCCCTATGGATAGGCCCTTTAGCCTTGTGGAAAGGGCTGTGGCCCTGTGGTGAGAGCTGGAAGGAGTTGTGGGCTGTGGAAAAGCCTGTGGTCCTGTGGAGACAGCTGAAGGGGTTGAGGCCCTGTGGAAAGGCCTGTGACCCTGTATAGGGGTCTGTGGCCCCGCAGAGGGGCATGTGGCGATGTAAAGAGAGCTGGAGGGAGTTGTGGCCTGAGGAAAAGGCCATGTGGAGCGGGCTGGAGAGGCCTGTGGAAGGCTCTGGAGTAAGATTTGAGCCTATGAAGTCCTTTGCAGTAAACAACATGCAACATGATTGCCTGTGGAGAGAGCTGGAGGGGCTTGTGGCACTGTAGAAAGGCCTGTGGCCCAGTAGGATCCTGTGGTCCTGTGGAGAGAGCTGAAGGT
The DNA here is from genome assembly GCF_046119375.1 of Phyllobates terribilis. Lineage (NCBI taxonomy): Eukaryota > Metazoa > Chordata > Amphibia > Anura > Dendrobatidae > Phyllobates > Phyllobates terribilis. The sequence continues at coordinate 1,112,824 of NW_027363299.1, read as the reverse complement.
GTTGTGGCTCTGTGGAAAGGCCTGTGATCCTGTATAGGGGTCTGTTGCCCTGTGGAGAGAGCTGGAGGGGCTCGTGCCCTATGGAAATGACTATGGCCATGTAGAAAGGCCTTTTGGCCTTGAAGAGGGGGCTTGTGCCCTGCAGACGGGCCCTGTGACTCTGTGGAGAGAGCTGTTGGGAGTTGTGGCCGTGTGGAAAGTGCATTTGGCCCTGTGGAGGTGAGGTATGGCCCTGTAAAGAGAGCTTCTTGTCCTGTGGAGAGAGCTGGAGGGTGTTGTGGCCCTGTGGAAAGGTATGTGGCCCTATGGATAGGCCCTTTAGCCTTGTGGAAAGGGCTGTGGCCCTGTGGTGAGAGCTGGAAGGAGTTGTGGGCTGTGGAAAAGCCTGTGGTCCTGTGGAGACAGCTGAAGGGGTTGAGGCCCTGTGGAAAGGTCTGTGACCCTGTATAGGGGTCTGTGGCCCCGCAGAGGGGCATGTGGCGATGTAAAGAGAGCTGGAGGGAGTTGTGGCCTGAGGAAAAGGCCATGTGGAGCGGGCTGGAGAGGCCTGTGGAAGGCTCTGGAGTAAGATTTGAGCCTATGAAGTCCTTTGCAGTAAACAACATGCAACATGATTGCCTGTGGAGAGAGCTGGAGGGGCTTGTGGCACTGTGGAAAGGCCTGTGGCCCAGTAGGAGCCTGTGGTCCTGTGGAGAGAGCTGAAGGTGTTGTGGCCCTGTGGAAAGGCCTGTGACCCTGTATAGGGGTCCGTTGCCCTGTGGAGAGAGCTGGAGGGGCTCGTGCCGTATGGAAATGACTATAGCCATGTAGAAAGGCCTTTTGGCCTTGAAGAGGGCGCTTGTGCCCTGCAGACGGGCCCTGTGACTCTGTGGAGAGAGCTGTTGGGAGTTGTAGCCGTGTGGAAAGTGCATTTGGCCCTGTGGAGGTGAGCTATGGCCCTGTAAAGAGAGCTTCTTGTCCTGTGGAGAGAGCTGGAGGGTGTTGTGGCCCTGTGGAAAGGTCTGTGGCCCTATGGATAGGCCCTTTAGCCTTGTGGAAAGGGCTGTGGCCCTGTGGTGAGAGCTGGAAGGAGTTGTGGGCTGTGGAAAAGCCTGTGGTCCTGTGGAGACAGCTGAAGGGGTTGAGGCCCTGTGGAAAGGCCTGTGACCCTGTATAGGGGTCTGTGGTCCCGCAGAGGGGCATGTGGCGATGTAAAGAGAGCTGGAGGGAGTTCTGGCCTGAGGAAAAGGCCATGTGGAGCGGGCTGGAAAGGCCTGTGGAAGGCTCTGGAGTAAGATTTGGGCCTATGAAGTCCTTTGCAGTAAACAACATGCAACATGATTGCCTGTGGAGAGGGCTGGAGGGGCTTGTGGCCCTGCGAAAGGGACCTGTGGCCCTTTGAAAAAGGCCTTTGGCCTTGTGGAGGGGGCTGTTGCCTTGTAAAGGGAGCCTCTGTCCTTTTTGAGAGAGACAGAGGGGGTTGTGGCCTTATGGAAAGGCCTATGACACAGTGAAAGGGCCCTGTCGCCTTGTGGAGAGAGGTGAAGGCGGATGTGGCCCTGTGTATATGCCTGTAAACCTGTTGAAGGAGCCTGCGGTTCTGTGGAGAGAGCTTGAGGGGGGTTATGGCCCTATGGAAATGACTATGGCCCTGTGGAATGGACCTATGGCCCTTTGCAAAGGGCCTTTGGCCTTGTGGAGGGGGCCCTTGCCCTGTAGAAGGAGCCTGTGGCCCTCTTGAGAGAGCCAGAGGAGGTTGTGGCACTATTTAAAGGCCAGTGGCCCTGTAGAAAGGCCCCTTGGCCTTGATGAAGGGGCTTGTGCCCTGCAGACGGGCCCCATGACTCTGTGTAGAGAGCTGGAGGGGGTTGTGGCCATGTGGAAAGTGCATTTGGCCCTGTGGAGGGGAGCTATGGCCCTGTAAAGAGAGCCTGTTGTCCTGTGGAATTGGAGGGGATTGTGGCCCTGTGGAAAGGCTTGTGGCCCGGCAGAAGGAGCCAGTGGTCCTGTGGAGAGAGCTGAAGGGGTTGAGGCCCTGTGGAGAGGCCTGTGACCCTGTATAGGGGTCTGTTGCCCCGCAGAGGGGCATGTGGCGATGTAAAGAGAGCTGGATGGAGTTGTGGCCTGTGGAAAAGGCCATGTGGAGCGTGCTGGAGGGGCCTGTGGAAGGCTCTGGAGTAAGATGAAGGCCTATGAAGTCCTTTGCAGTAAACATCTAAATTTTCAAGCTTCGTGTCCGATTTGCAACAGGGTTGACTCCAATGTTGCCGAACTGCAACAAAAATTGACTCTTGTTGCAAAAGTGCAACACGATTGCCTGTGGAGAGAGCTGGATGGTGCTTGTGGCACTGTGGAAAGACCTGTGGCCCGGTAGTAGCCTGTGGTCCTGTGGAGAGAGCTGAAGGTGTTGTGGCCCTGTGGAAAGGCCTGTGACCCTGTATAGGGGCCCGTTGCCCTGTGGAGAGAGCTGGAGGGGCTTGTGCCCTATGGAAATGACTATGGCCATGTAGAAAGGCCCTTTGGCCTTGAAGAGGGGGCTTGTGTCCTGCAGACGGGCCCTGTGTCTCTGTGGAGAGAGCTAAAGGGGGCTGTGGCCGTGCAGAAAGTGCATTTGGCCCTGTGGAGGGGAGTTATGGCTCTGTAAAGAGAGCTTGTTGTCCTGTGGAGAAGAGTTGGAGGAGATTGTGGCCCTGTGGAAATGCTTGTGGCCTGGCAGAAGGAGCCAGTGGTCCTGTGGAGAGAGCTGAAGGGGTTGAGGCCCTGTGGAAAGGCCTGTGACCCTGTATAGGGGTCTGTGGTCCCGCAGAGGGTGCATGTGGCGATGTAAAGAGAGCTGGAGAGAGTTGTGGCCTGAGGAAAATGCCATGTGGAGTGGGCTGGAAAGGCGTGTGGAAGGCTCTGGAGTAAGATTTGGGCCTATGAAGTCCTTTGCAGTAAACAACATGCAACATGATTGCCTGTGGAGAGAGCTGGAGGGGCTTGTGGCACCGTGGAAAGGCCTGTGGCCCAGTAGGAGCCTGTGGTCCTGTGGAGAGAGCTGAAAGTGTTGTGGCCCTGTGGAAAGGCCTGTGACCCTGTATAGGGGTCCGTTGCCCTGTGGAGAGAGCTGGAGGGGCTTGTGCCCTATGGAAATGACTATGGCCATGTAGAAAGGCCTTTTGGCCTTGAAGAGGGGGCTTGTGCCCTGCAGACGGGCCTTGTGTCTCTGTGGAGAGAGCTAAAGGGGGCTGTGGCCATGCAGAAAGTGCATTTGGCCCTGTGGAGGGGAGCTATGGCCCGGTAAAGAGAGCTTGTTGTCGTGTGGAGAAGAGTTGGAGGGGATTGTGGCCCTGGGGAAAGGCCTGTGACCCTGTATAGGGGTCCGTTGCCCTGTGGAGAGAGCTGGAGGGGCTCGTGCCCTATGGAAATGACTATGGCCATGTAGAAAGGCCTTTTGGCCTTGAAGAGGGGGCTTGTGCCCAGCAGACGGGCCTTGTGACTCTGTGGAGAGAGCTGTTGGGAGTTGTGGCCGTGTGGAAAGTGCATTTGGCCCTGTGGAGGTGAGCTATGGCCCTGTAAAGAGAGCTTCTTGTCCTGTGGAGAGAGCTGGAGGGTGTTGTGGCCCTGTGGAAATGTCTGTGGCCCTATGGATAGGCCCTTTAGCCTTGTGGAAGGGGCTGTGGCCCTCTGGTGAGAGCTGGAAGGAGTTGTTGACTGTGGAAAAGTCTGTGGTCCTGTGGAGAGAGCTGAAGGGGTTGAGTTCCTGTGGAAAGGCCTGTGACCCTGTATAGGGGTCTGTGGCCCCGCAGAGGGGCATGTGGCGATGTAAAGAGAGCTGGAGGGAGTTGTGGCCTGCGGAAAAGGCCATGTGGAGCGGGCTGGAGGGGCCTGTGGAAGGGTCTGAAGTAAGATTTGGGCCTATGAAGTCCTTTTGCGGTAAACAACATGAAACATGATTGCCTGTGGAGAGAGCTGGAGGGACTTGTAGCACTGTGGAAAGGCCTGTGGCCGGGCTGGAGCCTGTGGTCCTGTGGAAGAGCTGAAGGTGTTGTGGCCCTGTGGAAAGGCCTGTGACCCTGTATAGCGGTCCGTTGCCCTGTGGAGAGAGCTGGAGGGGCTCGTGCCCTATGGAAATGACTATGGCCATGTAGAAAGGCCTTTTGGCCTTGAAGAGGGGGCTTGTGCCCTGCAGACGGGCCTTGTGTCTCTGTGGAGAGAGCTAAAGGGGGCTGTGGCCGTGCAGAAAGTGCATTTGGCCCTGTGGAGGGGAGCTATGGCCCGGTAAAGAGAGCTTGTTGTCCTGTGGAGAAGAGCTGAAGGGGTTGAGGCCCTGTGGAAAGGCCTGTGACCCTGTATAGGGGTCTGTGGCCCCGCAGAGGGGCATGTGGCGATGTAAAGAGAGCTGGAGGGAGTTGTGGCCTGCGGAAAAGGCCATGTGGAGCGGGCTGGAGGGGCCTGTGGAAGGGTCTGAAGTAAGATTTGGGCCTATGAAGTCCTTTTTTCGGTAAACAACATGCAACATGATTGCCTGTGGAGAGAGCTAGAGGGACTTGTAGCACTGTGTAAAAGCCTGTGGCCGGGTAGGAGCCTGTGGTCCTGTGGAGAGAGCTGAAGGTGTTGTGGCCCTGTGGAAAGGCCTGTGACCCTGTATAGCGGTCCGTTGCCCTGTGGAGAGAGCTGGAGGGGCTCGTGCCCTATGGAAATGACTATGGCCATGCAGAAAGGCCTTTTGGCTTTGAAGAGGGGGCTTGTGCCCTGCAGACGGGCCCTGTGACTCTGTGGAGAGGGCTGTTGGGAGTTGTGGCCGTGTGGAAAGTGCATTTGGCCCTGTGGAGGTGAGCTATGGCCCTGTAAAGAGAGCTTCTTGTCCTGTGGAGAGAGCTGGAGGGTGTTGTGGCCATGTGGAAAGGTCTGTGGCCCTATGGATAGGCCCTTTGGCCTTGTGGAAGGGGCTGTGGCCCTGTGGTGAGAGGTGGAAGGAGTTGTGGGCTGTGGAAAAGCCTGTGGTCCTGTGGAGACAGCTGAAGGGGTTGAGGCCCTGTGGAAAGGCCTGTGACCCTGTATAGGGGTCTGTGGCCCCGCAGAGGGGCATGTAGCGATGTAAAGAGAGCTGGAGGGAGTTGTGGCCTGAGGAAAAGGCCATGTGGAGCGGGCTGGAAAGGCCTGTGGAAGGCTCTGGAGTAAGATTTGGGCCTATGAAGTCCTTTGCAGTAAACAATATGCAACATGATTGCCTGTGGAGAGAGCTGGAGGGGCTTGTGGCACTGTAGAAAGGCCTGTGGCCCAGTAGGAGACTGTGGTCCTGTGGAGAGAGCTGAAGGTGTTGTGGCCCTGTGGAAAGGCCTGTGACCCTGTATAGGGGTCCGTTGCCCTGTGGAGAGAGCTGGAGGGGCTCGTGCCCTATGGAAATGACTATGGCCATGTAGAAAGGCCTTTTGGCCTTGAAGAGGGGGCTTGTGCCCTGCAGACGGGCCTTGTGTCTCTGTGGAGAGAGCTAAAGGGGGCTGTGTCCATGCAGAAAGTGCATGTGGAGGGGAGCTATGGCCCGGTAAAAAGAGCTTGTTGTCCTGCGGAGAAGAGTTGGAGGGGATTGTGGCCCTGTGGAAAGGCTTGTAGCCCGGCAGAAGGAGGCAGCGGTCCTGTGGAGAGAGCTGAAGGGGTTGAGGCCCTGTGGAAAGGCATGTGACGCTGTATAGGGGTCTGTGGCCCCGCAGAGGGGCATGTGGCGATGTAAAGAGAGCTGGAGGGAGTTGTGGCCTGAGGAAAAGGCCATGTGGAGTGGGCTGGAGGGGCCTGTGAAAGGCTCTGGAGTAAGATTTGGGCCTATGAAGTCCTCTGCAGTAAACAACATGCAACATGATTGCCTGTGGAGAGAGCTGAAGGTTTTGTGGCCCTGTGGAAAGGCCTGTGACCCTGTACAGGGGTCCGTTGCCCTGTGGAGAGAGATGGAGGTGCTTGTGCCCTATGGGAATGACTATGGCCATGTAGAAAGGCCTTTTGGCTTTGAAGAGGGGGCTTGTGCCCTGCAGACGGGCCCTGTGACACTGTGGAGAGGGCTGTTGGGAGTTGTGGCCGTGTGGAAAGTGCATTTGGCCCTGTGGAGGTGAGCTATGGCCCTGTAAAGAGAGCTTCTTGTCCTGTGGAGAGAGCTGGAGGGTGTTGTGGCCCTGTGGAAAGGTCTGTGACCCTATGAATAGGCCCTTTAGCCTTGTGGAAGGGGCTGTGGCCCTGTGGTGAGAGGTGGAAGGAGTTGTGGGCTGTGGAAAAGCCTGTGGTCCTGTGGAGACAGCTGAAGGGGTTGAGGCCCTGTGGAAAGGCCTGTGACCCTGTATAGGGGTCTGTGGCCCCGCAGAGGGGCATGTGGCGATGTAAAGAGAGCTGGAGGGAGTTGTGGCCTGAGGAAAAGGCCATGTGGAGCGGGCTGGAGAGGCCTGTGGAAGGCTCTGGAGTAAGATTTGGGCCTATGAAGTCCTTTGCAGTAAACAACATGCAACATGATTGCCTGTGGAGAGAACTGGAGGGGCTTGTGGCACTGTGGAAAGGCCTGTGGCCCAGTAGGAGCCTGTGGTCCTGTGGAGAGAGCTGAAGGTGTTGTGGCCCTGTGGAAAGGCCTGTGACCCTGTATAGAGGTCCGTTGCCCTGTGGAGAGAGCTGGAGGGGCTTGTGCCCTATGGAAATGACTATGGCCCTGTAGAAAGGCCTTTTGGCCTTGAAGAGGGGGCTTGTGCCCTGCAGACGGGCCTTGTGTCTCTGTGGAGAGAGCTAAAGGGGGCTGTGGCCATGCAGAAAGTGCATTTGGCCCTGTGGAGGGGAGCTATGGCCCGGTAAAGAGAGATTGTTGTCCTGTGGAGAAGAGTTGGAGGGGATTGTGGCCCTGTGGAAAGACCTGTGACCCTGTATAGGGGTCCGTTGCCCTGTGGAGAGAGCTGGAGGGGCTCCTGCCCTATGGAAATGACTATGGCCATGTAGAAAGGCCTTTTGGCCTTGAAGAGGGGGCTTGTGCCCTGCAGACGGGCCCTGTGACTCTGTGGAGAGAGCTGTTGGGAGTTGTGGCCGTGTGGAAAGTGCTTTTGGCCCTGTGGAGGTGAGCTATGGCCCTGTAAAGAGAGCTTCTTGTCCTGTGGAGAGAGCTGGAGGGTGTTGTGGCCCTGTGGAAAGGTCTGTGGCGGTATGGATACGCCCTTTAGCCCTGTGGAAGGGGCTGTGGCCCTGTGGTGAGAGCTGGAAGGAGTTGTGGGCTGTGGAAAAGCCTGTGGTCCTGTGGAGACAGCTGAAGGGGTTGAGGCCCTGTGGAAAGGCCTGTGACCCTGTATAGGTGTCTGTGGCCCCGCTGAGGAGCATGTGGCGATGTAAAGAGAGCTGGAGGGAGTTGTGTCCTGACGAAAAGGCCATGTGGAGCGGGCTGGAGGGGCCTTTCGAAGGCTCTGGAGTAAGATTTGGGCCTATGAAGTCCTTTGCAGTAAACAACATGCAACATGATTGCCTGTGGAGAGAGCTGGAGGGGCTTGTGGCACTGTGGAAAGGCCTGTGGCCCAGTAGGAGCCTGTGGTCATGTGAAGAGAGCTGAAGGTGTTGTGGCCCTGTGGAAAGGCCTGTGACCCTGTATAGGGGTCCGTTGCCCTGTGGAGAGAGCTGGAGGGGCTCGTGCCCTATGGAAATGACTATGGCCATGTAGAAGGCCTTTTGGCCTTGAAGAGGGGGCTTGTGCTCTGCAGACGGGCCTTGTGTCTCTGTGGAGAGAGCTAAATGGGGCTGTGTCCATGCAGAAAGTGCATTTGGCCCTGTGGAGGGGAGCTATGGCCCTGTAATGAGAGCTTGTTGTCCTGTGGAGAAGAGTTGGAGGGGATTGTGGCCCTGTGGAAATGCTTGTGGCCCGGCAGAAGGAGCCTATGGTACTGTGGAGAGAGTTGAAGGGGTTGTTTGCCCGCAGAGGGGCATGTAGTGATGTAAAGAGAGCTGGAGGGAGTTTTGCTCTGCTAAAAAAGGCCATGTGGAGTGGGCTGGAGGGGCCTGTGGAAGGCTCTGGAGTAAGATTGGGGCCTATGAAGTCTTTTGCAGTAAACAACATGCAACATGATTGCCTGTGGAAAGAGCTGGAGGGGCTTGTGGCACTGTGTAAAGGCCTGTGGCCCGGTAGGAGCCTGTGGTCCTGTGGAGAGAGCTGAAGGGGCTTGTGGCCCTGTGGAAAGGCCTGTGACCCTGTATAGTGGTCTGTTGCCCTGTGGAGAGAGCTGGAGGGGCTTGTGGCCCTGAGGAAAGGGCCTATGGCCCTGTGGAGAGAGCTGAAGGTGGGTGCGGCCCTGTGGAAAGGCCTGTGACCCTGAAGAGGGATCTGTGGCCCTTCAAATGGGCCTGTTGCCCTGTGGAGAGAGCTGGAGTGGGTTATGCCCTGTGGAAATGCCTATGGCACTGCGGAAAGGGACCTCTGGCCCTTTGCAAAGGGTCATTGGCCTTGTGGAGTGGGCTATTGCCCTGTTGACGGGCCTGTGGCCCTGTGTGATTGTTGATAGCCTGACAAATCATCCAATAAAAACTTGCATATTTTTCAAGGATCCTGTAGCTTAAAGATGTTTCCTGACAATTCACTTTAATGTTCAGGAAGCATCCTACAGGAACAAGATTCTTAAAAAATACACAAGTGTTAAACACTGTGTAGCTTTGTGGTTACTTACCAATTAATCTTCTCTGCTGCAACTTGAGTAGTGCTTCTTACCTTTGACCTACAGGAAGAGGTGTGCATGAGAGAGAGTCATTGAGAGGCACATAGAGGCAAAGAGGGGAGCAAAGGGGCAAAGGTAGGCACATAGAGGGATGCAAAAGGTAAATAGAAGCACAGGGAGGGACAGAGAGGCACAGAGACCGATAGAGAGCCACAGATGGGCAAAGACAGAGATTGAGAGGCTCGTGAAGGCACAGAGACAAAAAAAGGCACTTTGGATGGAAAGAAAGCACCAGAGAGAGAGCATGCGAGAGAGTGGTGCAATGGGGAGAGATCAAAAGTGAGCGCCAGTGATGCACTGGAGACTGAGAGAGCACAAAAGAGAGCACTGCACTATAAAGACAGAGGAGTGCCAGAGAGCGGTGCAGTAGGGAGAAAGAGAACACATCAGAGAGTGGTGCACTGGAAAGAGAGTGAAAGAGCACCAGAGAGCATTGCACTGGAGAGAGAGAAAGAGAGAGAGACAGAAAGCAGTGTGCCAGTGTAAAAGGGCACCAGAGAGTGATGCACTGACTGGACAAATGGTCATTTTTATAGGCAGTTCTACATGTCGGGTTGCTGGACAGCTGGGGGTCATGCTTACCGTTGTTAGGGATGGTAATATATTCTGCTTCCCTAGGCCTGATTTCCAGGGACTGCACTGCTCTGACTGGCAGGAGCACTTTTATGGCTACCTGACCTTTAAATTATTATGGATTCTAGTAATACTGACAAAGCATTAGACTAAACGGCTCAGAAACCTGACGGTAGTAAATGATTGTGCCATTTGAACAGTTGTCAGAATTGTTTCATCATAGCCATAGGACTTCCACTTTATATTTATCTTTAAAATAGTTATTAAAAGGACTCTGTCACCAGGTTTTTGACATCCCATCGGACAGCAGCATAATGTAGAGATAGAAATCCTGATCCAGCAATGTTTCACTTACTGAGCTCCTTGCTGTCATTTTGATAAAATTACTGTTTTCTCTGTTACAGATTTGGCAGCTCCCAAGTATGACTGGACTACTGGAGTAGTGCTCTAATGATAATCTCCAGATGATTTAACAGTGTTTTAATGCAAACTACACTGAGCAGCCTAGTAAGTGATATATCACTGGAATAAAGATGTCTGTGTCCACATTATGGTGCGCTCAGATGAGATGGCTAAAACCTGGTGACAGAATCCCTTTAACACTAATACAAACAGTACAAATGTTTATAATAAAGAAAATCTTCTCCCATTGCTTCGAGGGCCCCGTTCACCTGGAATTGTAGAACAACCTAGAATAGAAAAGAAACAAATAAAACATGAATTCAGAAACTTTAACAAGACCGGAACTTTAGTCTCCGAAACGCCTCATTCTTTCTTGGGAGCTGATCACTGCCGTCTTCTTAATCTCTTTAAAGGAAAGAAGGGGAATACATATGTTAAAACCGAAATGTTTATTGTTCAAGGACAATGTGAATGAGTATATTGACCAATTACCCTGGGTGTTTCCTTTTCCTCAACTGCATCCCTGTCTTCATGGACCTTGTTGTGACCCTAGGTTCGATTGGTGCTCTCCGCCTGATATAAATAATAACATTACATTTTCTGGGCACTTAGAGGGGTATAAGGATATCTTCTATCAATCCTAAAAGTTTAGGCATCGAGGTTTGTTCAGCGTCCGTTATCACGCTCAATGAGGATGAGAGCTGGCTACAGGTGCCTCCAGGGTGACACGTAGCCAGCCCTCACCCTTAGAATAGCTCAATGAGGATGAGAGCTGGCTACAGGTGCCTCCAGGGCGACCCCTAGCCAGCCCTCACCCTTGGAATAGCTCAATGAGGATGAGAGCTGGCTACAGGTGCCTCCAGGGCATACCCGTAGCCAGCCCTCACCCTTGGAATAGCTCAATGAGGATGAGAGCTGACTACAGGTGCCTCCAGGGCGACCCCTAGCCAGCCCTCACCCTTGGAGCAGCTCAATGAGGATGAGAGCTGGCTACAGGTGCCTCCAGGGCGACCCCTAGCCAGCCCTCACCCTTGGAGCAGCTCAATGAGGATGAGAGCTGGCTACAGGTGCCTCCAGGGCGACCCCTAGCCAGCTCTCACCCTTGGAGCAGCTCAATGAGGATGAGAGCTGGCTACAGGTGCCTCCAGGGCGACCCCTAGCCAGCCCTCACCCTTGGAGCAGCTCAATGAGGATGAGAGCTGGCTACAGGTGCCTCCAGGGCGACCCCTAGCCAGCCCTCACCCTTGGAGCAGCTCAATGAGGATGAGAGCTGGCTACAGGTGCCTCCAGGGCGACCCCTAGCCAGCCCTCACCCTTGGAGCAGCTCAATGAGGATGAGAGCTGGCTACAGGTGCCTCCAGGGCGACCCCTAGCCAGCCCTCACCCTTGGAGCAGCTCAATGAGGATGAGAGCTGGCTACAGGTGCCTCCAGGGCGACCCCTAGCCAGCCCTCACCCTTGGAGCAGCTCAATGAGGATGAGAGCTGGCTACAGGTGCCTCCAGGGCGACCCCTAGCCAGCCCTCACCCTTGGAGCAGCTCAATGAGGATGAGAGCTGGCTACAGGTGCCTCCAGGGCGACCCCTAGCCAGCCCTCACCCTTGGAGCAGCTCAATGAGGATGAGAGCTGGCTACAGGTGCCTCCAGGGCGACCCCTAGCCAGCCCTCACCCTTGGAGCAGCTCAATGAGGATGAGAGCTGGCTACAGGTGCCTCCAGGGCGACCCCTAGCCAGCCCTCACCCTTGGAGCAGCTCAATGAGGATGAGAGCTGGCTACAGGTGCCTCCAGGGCGACCCCTAGCCAGCCCTCACCCTTGGAGCAGCTCAATGAGGATGAGAGCTGGCTACAGGTGCCTCCAGGGCGACCCCTAGCCAGCCCTCAACCTTGGAGCAGCTCAATGAGGATGAGAGCTGGCTACAGGTGCCTCCAGGGCGACCCCTAGCCAGCCCTCACCCTTGGAGCAGCTCAATGAGGATGAGAGCTGGCTACAGGTGCCTCCAGGGCGACCCCTAGCCAGCCCTCACCCTTGGAGCAGCTCAATGAGGATGAGAGCTGGCTACAGGTGCCTCCAGGGTGACCCCTAGCCAGCCCTCACCCTTGGAGCAGCTCAATGAGGATGAGAGCTGGCTACAGGTGCCTCCAGGGCGACCCCTAGCCAGCCCTCACCCTTGGAGCAGCTCAATGAGGATGAGAGCTGGCTACAGGTGCCTCCAGGGCGACCCCTAGCCAGCCCTCACCCTTGGAGCAGCTCAATGAGGATGAGAGCTGGCTACAGGTGCCTCCAGGGCGACCCTTAGCCAGCCCTCACCCTTGGAATAGCTCAATGAGGATGAGAGCTGGCTACAGGTTTGATGATAGCAAAAGCACTTAAAATTCAATCTACAACAAAAAAAAGTCGCTCTGACGCCGCCGTTAAGGGCAGCGTCCGTTATCACGCTGATCTGATAAATTACAGAAAAAAAACGTAAACTTTATCGTTTTTTTGGCGCACTTATTTCATCGCCCGTTCCTACGTGTCGCCGTTCAGCACAGCATCCGTTATCACGCTCATCTGATGAATTACGGAAAAAAAAAGTAAACTTTATAGTTTTTTTGGCGCGCTTATTTCACCGCCCGTTCCTACGCGCCGCCATTCAGCGCAGCGTCCGTTATCATGCTCATCTGATGAATTACGGAAAAAAAACGTAAACTTTATAGTTTTTTTGGCGCGCTTATTTCACCGCCCGTTCCTACGCGCCGCCGTTCAGCGCAGCGTCCGTTATCACCCTCATCTGATGAATTACGGAAAAAAAACGTAAACTTTATAGTTTTTTTTGGCGCGCTTATTTCACCGCCCGTTCCTATGCGCCGCCGTTCAGCGCAGCGTCCGTTATCACGCTCAATGAGGATGAGAGCTGGCTACAAGTGCCTCCAGGGCGACACGTAGCCAGCCCTCACCCTTGGAATAGCTCAATGAGGATGAGAGCTGGCTACAGGTGCCTCCAGGGCGACCCCTAGCCAGCCCTCACCCTTGGAGCAGCTCAATGAGGATGAGAGCTGGCTACAGGTGCCTCCAGGGCGACCCCTAGCCAGCCCTCACCCTTGGAGCAGCTCAATGAGGATGAGAGCTGGCTACAGGTGCCTCCAGGGCGACCCCTAGCCAGCCCTCACCCTTGGAGCAGCTCAATGAGGATGAGAGCTGGCTACAGGTGCCTCCAGGGCGACCCCTAGCCAGCCCTCACCCTTGGAGCAGCTCAATGAGGATGAGAGCTGGCTACAGGTGCCTCCAGGGCGACCCCTAGCCAGCCCTCATCCTTGGAGCAGCTCAATGAGGATGAGAGCTGGCTACAGGTGCCTCCAGGGCGACCCCTAGCCAGCCCTCACCCTTGGAGCAGCTCAATGAGGATGAGAGCTGGCTACAGGTGCCTCCAGGACGACCCCAAGCCAGCCCTCACCCTTGGAGCAGCTCAATGAGGATGAGAGCTGGCTACAGGTGCCTCCAGGGCGACCCCTAGCCAGCCCTCACCCTTGGAGCAGCTCAATGAGGATGAGAGCTGGCTACAGGTGCCTCCATGGCGACCCCTAGCCAGCCCTCACCCTTGGAGCAGCTCAATGAGGATGAGAGCTGGCTACAGGTGCCTCCAGGGCGACCCCTAGCCAGCCCTCACCCTTGGAGCAGCTCAATGAGGATGAGAGCTGGCTACAGGTGCCTCCAGGGCGACCCCTAGCCAGCCCTCACCCTTGGAGCAGCTCAATGAGGATGAGAGCTGGCGACAGGTGACTCCAGGGCGACCCCTAGCCAGCCCTCACCCTTGGAGCAGCTCAATGAGGATGAGAGCTGGCTACAGGTGCCTCCAGGGCGACCCCTAGCCAGCCCTCACGCTTGGAGCAGCTCAATGAGGATGAGAGCTGGCTACAGGTGCCTCCAGGGCGACCCCTAGCCAGCCCTCACCCTTGGAGCAGCTCAATGAGGATGAGAGCTGGCTACAGGTGCCTCCAGGGCGACCCCTAGCCAGCCCTCACCCTTGGAGCAGCTCAATGAGGATGAGAGCTGGCTACAAGTGCCTCCAGGGCGACCCCTAGCCAGCCCTCACCCTTGGAGCAGCTCAATGAGGATGAGAGCTGGCTACAGGTTTGATGATACCAAAAGCACTTAGAATTCAATCTGCAACAAAAAAAAGTCGCTCTGACGCCGCCGTTAAGGGCTGCGTCCGTTATCACGCTCATCTGATAAATTACAGAAAAAAAACGTAAACTTTATCGTTTTTTTGGCGCACTTATTTCACCGCCCGTTCCTACGTGCCGCCGTTCAGCACAGCATCCGTTATCACGCTCATCTGATGAATTACGGAAAAAAAACGTAAACTTTATAGTTTTTTTGGCGCGCTTATTTCACCGCCCGTGCCTACGCGCCGCCATTCAGCGCAGCGTCCGTTATCACGCTCATCTGATGAATTACGGAAAAAAAACGTAAACTTTATAGTTTTTTTGGCGCGCTTATTTCACCGCCCGTTCCTACGCGCCGCCGTTCAACGCAGCTTCCGTTATCACGCTCATCTAATGAATTATGGAAAAAAAACGTACACTTTATAGCTTTTTTGGCGCGCTTATTTCACCGCCCGTTCCTACGCGCCGCCGTTCAACGCAGCTTCCGTTATCACGCTCATCTAATGAATTATGGAAAAAAAACGTACACTTTATAGCTTTTTTGGCGCGCTTATTTCACCGCCCGTTCCTACGCGCCGCCGTTCAGCGCAGCTTCCGCTATCACGCTCATCTGATGAATTACGGAAAAAAAACGTAAATTTTATAGTTTTTTTGGCGCGCTTATTTCACCGCCCGTTCCTACGCGCCGCCGTTCAGCGCAGCGTCCGTTATCACCCTCATCTGATGAATTACGAAAAAAAACGTAAACTTTATAGTTTTTTTGGCGCGCTTATTTCACCGCCCGTTCCTATGCGCCGCCGTTCAGCGCAGCGTCCGTTATCACGCTCAATGAGGATGAGAGTTGGCTACAGGTGCCTCCAGGGCGACACGTAGCCAGCCCTCACCCTTCGAATAGCTCAATGAGGATGAGAGCTGGCTACAGGTGTCTCCAGGGCGACCCCTAGCCAGCCCTCACCCTTGGAGCAGCTCAATGAGGATGAGAGCTGGCTACAGGTGCCTCCAGGGCGACCCCTAGCCAGCCCTCACCCTTGGAGCAGCTCAATGAGGATGAGAGCTGGCTACAGGTGCCTCCAGGGCGACCCCTAGCCAGCCCTCACCCTTGGAGCAGCTCAATGAGGATGAGAGCTGGCTACAGGTGCCTCCAGGGCGACCCCTAGCCAGCCCTCACCCTTGGAGCAGCTCAATGAGGATGAGAGCTGGCTACAGGTGCCTCCAGGGCGACCCCTAGCCAGCCCTCACCCTTGGAGCAGCTCAATGAGGATGAGAGCTGGCTACAGGTGCCTCCAGGGCGACCCCTAGCCAGCTCTCACCCTTGGAGCAGCTCAATGAGGATGAGAGCTGGCTACAGGTGCCTCCAGGGCGACCCCTAGCCAGCCCTCACCCTTGGAGCAGCTCAATGAGGATGAGAGCTGGCTACAGGTGCCTCCAGGGCGACCCCTAGCCAGCCCTCACCCTTGGAGCAGCTCAATGAGGATGAGAGCTGGCTACAGGTGCCTCCAGGGCGACCCCTAGCCAGCCCTCACCCTTGGAGCAGCTCAATGAGGATGAGAGCTGGCTACAGGTGCCTCCAGGGCGACCCCTAGCCAGCCCTCACCCTTGGAGCAGCTCAATGAGGATGAGAGCTGGCTACAGGTGCCTCCAGGGCGACCCCTAGCCAGCCCTCACCCTTGGAGCAGCTCAATGAGGATGAGAGCTGGCTACAGGTGCCTCCAGGGCGACCCGTAGCCAGCCCTCACCCTTGGAGCAGCTCAATGAGGATGAGAGCTGGCTACAGGTGCCTCCAGGGCGACCCCTAGCCAGCCCTCACCCTTGGAGCAGCTCAATGAGGATGAGAGCTGGCTACAGGTGCCTCCAGGGTGACCCCTAGCCAGCCCTCACCCTTGGAGCAGCTCAATGAGGATGAGAGCTGGCTACAGGTGCCTCCAGGGCGACCCTTAGCCAGCCCTCACCCTTGGAATAGCTCAATGAGGATGAGAGCTGGCTACAGGTTTGATGATAGCAAAAGCACTTAAAATTCAATCTGCAACAAAAAAAAGTCGCTCTGACGCCGCCGTTAAGGGCTGAATCCGTTATCACGGTGATCTGATAAATTACAGAAAAAAAACGTAAACTTTATCGTTTTTTTGGCGCACTTATTTCATTGCCCGTTCCTACGTGCCGCCGTTCAGCACAGCATCCGTTATCACGCTCATCTGATGATTTACGGAAAAAAAACGTAAACTTTATAGTTTTTTTGGCGCGCTTATTTCACCGCCCGTTCCTACGCGCCGCCATTCAGCGCAGCGTCCGTTATCACGCTCATCTGATGAATTACGGAAAAAAAACGTAAATTTTATAGTTTTTTTGGCGCGCTTATTTCACCGCCCGTTCCTACGCGCCGCCGTTCAGCGCAGCGTCCGTTATCACCCTCATCTGATGAATTACGAAAAAAACCGTAAACTTTATAGTTTTTTTGGCGCGCTTATTTCACCGCCCGTTCCTATGCGCCGCCGTTCAGCGCAGCGTCCGTTATCACGCTCAATGAGGATGAGAGTTGGCTACAGGTGCCTCCAGGGCGACACGTAGCCAGCCCTCACCCTTCGAATAGCTCAATGAGGATGAGAGCTGGCTACAGGTGTCTCCAGGGCGACCCCTAGCCAGCCCTCACCCTTGGAGCAGCTCAATGAGGATGAGAGCTGGCTACAGGTGCCTCCAGGGCGACCCCTAGCCAGCCCTCACCCTTGGAGCAGCTCAATGAGGATGAGAGCTGGCTACAGGTGCCTCCAGGGCGACCCCTAGCCAGCCCTCACCCTTGGAGCAGCTCAATGAGGATGAGAGCTGGCTACAGGTGCCTCCAGGGCGACCCCTAGCCAGCCCTCACCCTTGGAGCAGCTCAATGAGGATGAGAGCTGGCTACAGGTGCCTCCAGGGCGACCCCTAGCCAGCCCTCACCCTTGGAGCAGCTCAATGAGGATGAGAGCTGGATACAGGTGCCTCCAGGGCGACCCCTAGCCAGCTCTCACCCTTGGAGCAGCTCAATGAGGATGAGAGCTGGCTACAGGTGCCTCCAGGGCGACCCCTAGCCAGCCCTCACCCTTGGAGCAGCTCAATGAGGATGAGAGCTGGCTACAGGTGCCTCCAGGGCGACCCCTAGCCAGCCCTCACCCTTGGAGCAGCTCAATGAGGATGAGAGCTGGCTACAGGTGCCTCCAGGGCGACCCCTAGCCAGCCCTCACCCTTGGAGCAGCTCAATGAGGATGAGAGCTGGCTACAGGTGCCTCCAGGGCGACCCCTAGCCAGCCCTCACCCTTGGAGCAGCTCAATGAGGATGAGAGCTGGCTACAGGTGCCTCCAGGGCGACCCCTAGCCAGCCCTCACCCTTGGATCAGCTCAATGAGGATGAGAGCTGGCTACAGGTGCCTCCAGGGCGACCCCTAGCCAGCCCTCACCCTTGGAGCAGCTCAATGAGGATGAGAGCTGGCTACAGGTGCCTCCAGGGCGACCCCTAGCCAGCCCTCACCCTTGGAGCAGCTCAATGAGGATGAGAGCTGGCTACAGGTGCCTCCAGGGCGACCCCTAGCCAGCCCTCACCCTTGGAGCAGCTCAATGAGGATGAGAGCTGGCTACAGGTGCCTCCAGGGCGACCCCTAGCCAGCCCTCACCCTTGGAGCAGCTCAATGAGGATGAGAGCTGGCTACAGGTGCCTCCAGGGCGACCCTTAGCCAGCCCTCACCCTTGGAATAGCTCAATGAGGATGAGAGCTGGCTACAGGTTTGATGATAGCAAAAGCACTTAAAATTCAATCTGCAACAAAAAAAAGTCGCTCTGACGCCGCCGTTAAGGGCTGAATCCGTTATCACGGTGATCTGATAAATTATAGAAAAAAAACGTAAACTTTATCGTTTTTTTGGCGCACTTATTTCATCGCCCGTTCCTACGTGCCGCCGTTCAGCACAGCATCCGTTATCACGCTCATCTGATGATTTACGGAAAAAAAAGTAAACTTTATAGTTTTTTTGGCGCGCTTATTTCACCGCCCGTTCCTACGCGCCGCAATTCAGCGCAGCGTCCGTTATCAACCTCATCTGATGAATTACGAAAAAAAACGTAAACTTTATAGTTTTTTTGGCGCGCTTATTTCACCGCCCGTTCCTATGCGCCGCCGTTCAGCGCAGCGTCCGTTATCACGCTCAATGAGGATGAGAGTTGGCTACAGGTGCCTCCAGGGCGACACGTAGCCAGCCCTCACCCTTCGAATAGCTCAATGAGGATGAGAGCTGGCTACAGGTGTCTCCAGGGCGACCCCTAGCCAGCCCTCACCCTTGGAGCAGCTCAATGAGGATGAGAGCTGGCTACAGGTGCCTCCAGGGCGACCCCTAGCCAGCCCTCACCCTTGGAGCAGCTCAATGAGGATGAGAGCTGGCTACAGGTGCCTCCAGGGCGACCCCTAGCCAGCCCTCACCCTTGGAGCAGCTCAATGAGGATGAGAGCTGGCTACAGGTGCCTCCAGGGCGACCCCTAGCCAGCCCTCACCCTTGGAGCAGCTCAATGAGGATGAGAGCTGGCTACAGGTGCCTCCAGGGCGACCCGTAGCCAGCCCTCACCCTTGGAGCAGCTCAATGAGGATGAGAGCTGGCTACAGGTGCCTCCAGGGCGACCCCTAGCCAGCCCTCACCCTTGGAGCAGCTCAATGAGGATGAGAGCTGGCTACAGGTGCCTCCAGGGCGACCCCTAGCCAGCCCTCACCCTTGGAGCAGCTCAATGAGGATGAGAGCTGGCTACAGGTGCCTCCAGGGCGACCCCTAGCCAGCCCTCACCCTTGGAGCAGCTCAATGAGGATGAGAGCTGGCTACAGGTGCCTCCAGGGCGACCCCTAGCCAGCCCTCACCCTTGGAGCAGCTCAATGAGGATGAGAGCTGGCTACAGGTGCCTCCAGGGCGACCCCTAGCCAGCCCTCACCCTTGGAGCAGCTCAATGAGGATGAGAGCTGGCTACAGGTGCCTCCAGGGCGACCCCTAGCCAGCCCTCACCCTTGGAGCAGCTCAATGAGGATGAGAGCTGGCTACAGGTGCCTCCAGGGCGACCCCTAGCCAGCCCTCACCCTTGGAGCAGCTCAATGAGGATGAGAGCTGGCTACAGGTGCCTCCAGGGCGACCCCTAGCCAGCCCTCACCCTTGGAGCAGCTCAATGAGGATGAGAGCTGGCTACAGGTGCCTCCAGGGCGACCCGTAGCCAGCCCTCACCCTTGGAGCAGCTCAATGAGGACGAGAGCTGGCTACAGGTGCCTCCAGGGCGACCCGTAGCCAGCCCTCACCCTTGGAGCAGCTCAATGAGGACGAGAGCTGGCTACAGGTGCCTCCAGGGCGACCCCTAGCCAGCCCTCACCCTTGGAGCAGCTCAATGAGGACGAGAGCTGGCTACAGGTGCCTCCAGGGCGACCCCTAGCCAGCCCTCACCCTTGGAGCAGCTCAATGAGGATGAGAGCTGGCTACAGGTGCCTCCAGGGCGACCCTTAGCCAGCCCTCACCCTTGGAATAGCTCAATGAGGATGAGGGCTGGCTACAGGTTTGATGATAGCAAAAGCACTTAAAATTCAATCTGCAACAAAATAAAGTCGCTCTGACGCCGCCGTTAAGGGCTGCGTCCGTTATCACGCTGATCTGATAAATTACAGAAAAAAAACGTAAACTTTATCGTTTTTTTGGCGCACTTATTTCATCGCCCGTTCCTACGTGCCGCCGTTCAGCACAGCATCCGTTATCACGCTCATCTGATGAATTACGGAAAAAAAATGTAAACTTTATAGTTTTATTGGCGCACTTATTTCATCGCCCGTTCCTACGTGCCGCCGTTCAGCACAGCATCCGTTATCACGCTCATCTGATGAATTACGGAAAAAAAACGTAAACTTTATAGATTTTTTGGCGCGCTTATTTCACCGCCCGTTCCTACGCGCCGCCATTCAGCGCAGCGTCCGTTATCACGCTCATCTGATGAATTACGGAAAAAAAACGTAAACTTTATAGTTTTTTTGGCGCACTTATTTCACCGCCCGTTCCTACGCGCCGCCGTTCAGCGCAGCGTCCGTTATCACCCTCATCTGATGAATTACGGAAAAAAAATGTAAACTTTATAGTTTTTTTGGCGCGCTTATTTCACCGCCCGTTCCTATGCGCCGCCGTTCAGCGCAGCGTCCGTTATCACGCTCAATGAGGATGAGAGCTGGCTACAAGTGCCTCCAGGGCGACACGTAGCCAGCCCTCACCCTTGGAATAGCTCAATGAGGATGAGAGCTGGCTACAGGTGCCTCCAGGGCGACCCCTAGCCAGCCCTCACCCTTGGAGCAGCTCAATGAGGATGAGAGCTGGCTACAGGTGCCTCCAGGGCGACCCCTAGCCAGCCCTCACCCTTGGAGCAGCTCAATGAGGATGAGAGCTGGCTACAGGTGCCTCCAGGGCGACCCCTAGCCAGCCCTCACCCTTGGAGCAGCTCAATGAGGATGAGAGCTGGCTACAGGTGCCTCCAGGGCGACCCGTAGCCAGCCCTCACCCTTGGAGCAGCTCAATGAGGATGAGAGCTGGCTACAGGTGCCTCCAGGGCGACCCCTAGCCAGCCCTCACCCTTGGAGCAGCTCAATGAGGATGAGAGCTGGCTACAGGTGCCTCCAGCGCGACCCCTAGCCAGCCCTCACCCTTGGAGCAGCTCAATGAGGATGAGAGCTGGCTACAGGTGCCTCCAGGGCGACCCCTAGCCAGCCCTCACCCTTGGAGCAGCTCAATGAGGATGAGAGCTGGCTACAGGTGCCTCCAGGGCGACCCCTAGCCAGCCCTCACCCTTGGAGCAGCTCAATGAGGATGAGAGCTGGCTACAGGTGCCTCCAGGGCGACCGCTAGCCAGCCCTCACCCTTGGAATAGCTCAATGAGGATGAGAGCTGGCTACAAGTTTGATGATACCAAAAGCACTTAAAATTCAATCTGCAACAAAAAAAAGTCGCTCTGACGCCGCCATTAAGGGCTGCGTCCGTTATCACGCTCATCTGATAAATTACAGAAAAAAAACGTAAACTTTATCGTTTTTTTGGCGCACTTATTTCACCGCCCGTTCCTACGTGCCGCCGTTCAGCACAGCATCCGTTATCACGTTCATCTGATGAATTACGGAAAAAAAACGTAAACTTTATAGTTTTTTTTGCGCGCTTATTTCACCGCCCGTTCCTACGCGCCGCCGTTCAACGCAGCTTCCGTTATCACGCTCATCTAATGCATTATGGAAAAAAAACGTACACTTTATAGCTTTTTTGGCGCGCTTATTTCTCCGCCCGTTCCTATGCGCCGCCGTTCAGCGCAGCGTCCGTTATCACGCTCAATGAGGATGAGAGTTGGCTACAGGTGCCTCCAGGGCGACACGTAGCCAGCCCTCACCCTTCGAATGGCTCAATGAGGATGAGAGCTGGCTACAGGTGCCTCCAGGGCGACCCCTAGCCAGCCCTCACCCTTGGAGCAGCTCAATGAGGATGAGAGCTGGCTACAGGTGCCTCCAGGGCGACCCCTAGCCAGCCCTCACCCTTGGAGCAGCTCAATGAGGATGAGATCTGGCTACAGGTGCCTCCAGGGCGACCCCTAGCCAGCCCTCACCCTTGGAGCAGCTCAATGAGGATGAGATCTGGCTACAGGTGCCTCCAGGGCGACCCCTAGCCAGCCCTCACCCTTGGAGCAGCTCAATGAGGATGAGAGCTGGCTACAGGTGCCTCCAGGGCGACCCTTAGCCAGCCCTCACCCTTGGAATAGCTCAATGAGGATGAGAGCTGGCTACAGGTTTGATGATAGCAAAAGCACTTAAAATTCAATCTGCAACAAAAAAAAGTCGCTCTGACGCCGCCGTTAAGGGCTGCGTCCGTTATCACGGTGATCTGATAAATTACAGAAAAAAAACGTAAACTTTATCGTTTTTTTGGCGCACTTATTTCATCGCCCGTTCCTACGTGCCGCCGTTCAGCACAGCATCCGTTATCACGCTCATCTGATGAATTACGGAAAAAAAACGTAAACTTTATAGTTTTTTTGGCGCGCTTATTTCACCGCCCGTTCCTACGCGCCGCCATTCAGCGCAGCGTCCGTTATCACGCTCATCTGATGAATTACGGAAAAAAATGTAAACTTTATAGTTTTTTTGGCGCGCTTATTTCACCGCCCGTTCCTACGCGCCGCCGTTCAGCGCAGCGTCCGTTATCACCCTCATCTGATGAATTACGGAAAAAAAACGTAAACTTTATAGTTTTTTTGGCGCGCTTATTTCACCGCCCGTTCCTATGCGCCGCCGTTCAGCGCAGCGTCCGTTATCACGCTCAATGAGGATGAGAGCTGGCTACAAGTGCCTCCAGGGCGACACGTAGCCAGCCCTCACCCTTGGAATAGCTCAATGAGGATGAGAGCTGGCTACAGGTGCCTCCAGGGCGACCCCTAGCCAGCCCTCACCCTTGGAGCAGCTCAATGAGGATGAGAGCTGGCTACAGGTGCCTCCAGGGCGAACCCTAGCCAGCCCTCACCCTTGGAGCAGCTCAATGAGGATGAGAGCTGGCTACAGGTGCCTCCAGGGTGACCCGTAGCCAGCCCTCACCCTTGGAGCAGCTCAATGAGGATGAGAGCTGGCTACAGGTGCCTCCAGGGCGACCCCTAGCCAGCCCTCACCCTTGGAGCAGCTCAATGAGGATGAGAGCTGGCTACAGGTGCCTCCAGGGCGACCCTTAGCCAGCCCTCACCCTTGGAATAGCTCAATGAGGATGAGAGCTGGCTACAGGTTTGATGATAGCAAAAGCACTTAAAATTCAAATGCAACAAAATAAAGTCGCTCTGACGTCGCCGTTAAGGGCTGCGTCCGTTATCACGCTGATCTGATAAATTACAGAAAAAAAACGTAAACTTTATCGTTTTTTTGGCGCACTTATTTCATCGCCAGTTCCTACGTGCCGCCGTTCAGCACAGCATCCGTTATCACGCTCATCTGATGAATTACGGAAAAAAAACGTAAACTTTATAGTTTTTTTGGCACGCTTATTTCACCGCCCGTTCCTACGCGCCGCCATTCAGCGCAGCGTCCGTTATCACGCTCATCTGATGTATTACGGAAAAAAAACGTAAACTTTATAGTTTTTTTGGCGCGCTTATTTCACCGCCCGTTCCTACGCGCCGCCGTTCAGTGCAGCGTCCGTTATCACCCTCATCTGATGAATTACGGAAAAAAAACGTAAACTTTATAGTTTTTTTGGCGCGCTTATTTCACCGCCCGTTCCTATGCGCCGCCGTTCAGCGCAGCGTCCGTTATCACGCTCAATGAGGATGAGAGCTGGCTACAAGTGCCTCCAGGGCGACACGTAGCCAGCCCTCACCCTTGGAATAGCTCAATGAGGATGAGAGCTGGCTACAGGTGCCTCCAGGGCGACCCCTAGCCAGCCCTCACCCTTGGAGCAGCTCAATGAGGATGAGAGCTGGCTACAGGTGCCTCCAGGGCGACCCCTAGCCAGCCCTCACCCTTGGAGCAGCTCAATGAGGATGAGAGCTGGCTACAGGTGCCTCCAGGGCGACCCCTAGCCAGCCCTCACCCTTGGAGCAGCTCAATGAGGATGAGAGCTGGCTACAGGTGCCTCCAGGGCGACCCCTAGCCAGCCCTCACCCTTGGAGCAGCTCAATGAGGATGAGAGCTGGCTACAGGTGCCTCCAGGGCGACCCCTAGCCAGCCCTCACCCTTGGAGCAGCTCAATGAGGATGAGAGCTGGCTACAGGTGCCTCCAGGGCGACCCCTAGCCAGCCCTCACCCTTGGAATAGCTCAATGAGGATGAGAGCTGGCTACAGGTTTGATGATAGCAAAAGCACTTAAAATTCAATCTGCAACAAAATAAAGTCGCTCTGACGCCGCCGTTAAGGGCTGCGTCCGTTATCACGCTGATCTGATAAATTACAGAAAAAAAACGTAAACTTTATCGTTTTTTTGGCGCACTTATTTCATCGCCCGTTCCTACGTGCCGCCGTTCAGCACAGCATCCGTTATCACGCTCATCTGATGAATTACGGAAAAAAACGTAAACTTTATAGTTTTTTTGGCGCGCTTATTTCACCGCCCGTTCCTACGCGCCGCCATTCAGCGCAGCGTTCGTTATCACGCTCATCTGATGAATTACGGAAAAAAAACGTAAACTTTATAGTTTTTTTGGCGCGCTTATTTCACCGCCCGTTCCTACGCGCCGCCGTTCAGCGCAGCGTCCGTTATCACCCTCATCTGATGAATTACGGAAAAAAAACGTAAACTTTATAGTTTTTTTGGCGCGCTTATTTCACCGCCCGTTCCTATGCGCCGCCGTTCAGCGCAGCGTCCGTTATCACGCTCAATGAGGATGAGAGCTGGCTACAAGTGCCTCCAGGGCGACACGTAGCCAGCCCTCACCCTTGGAATAGCTCAATGAGGATGAGAGCTGGCTACAGGTGCCTCCAGGGCGACCCCTAGCCAGCCCTCACCCTTGGAGCAGCTCAATGAGGATGAGAGCTGGCTACAGGTGCCTCCAGGGCGACCCCTAGCCAGCCCTCACCCTTGGAGCAGCTCAATGAGGATGAGAGCTGGCTACAGGTGCCTCCAGGGCGACCCCTAGCCAGCCCTAACCCTTGGAGCAGCTCAATGAGGATGAGAGCTGGCTACAGGTGCCTCCAGGGCGACCCCTAGCCAGCCCTCACCCTTGGAGCAGCTCAATGAGGATGAGAGCTGGCTACAGGTGCCTCCAGGGCGACCCCTAGCCAGCCCTCACCCTTGGAGCAGCTCAATGAGGATGAGAGCTGGCTACAGGTGCCTCCAGGGCGACCCCTAGCCAGCCCTCACCCTTGGAGCAGCTCAATGAGGATGAGAGCTGGCTACAGGTGCCTCCAGGGCGACCCCTAGCCAGCCCTCACCCTTGGAGCAGCTCAATGAGGATGAGAGCTGGCTACAGGTGCCTCCAGGGCGACCCCTAGCCAGCCCTTACCCTTGGAGCAGCTCAATGAGGATGAGAGCTGGCTACAGGTGCCTCCAGGGCGACCCCTAGCCAGCCCTCACCCTTGGAGCAGCTCAATGAGGATGAGAGCTGGCTACAGGTGCCTCCAGGGCGACCCTTAGCCAGCCCTCACCCTTGGAATAGCTCAATGAGGATGAGAGCTGGCTACAGGTTTGATGATAGCAAAAGCACTTAAAATTCAATCTGCAACAAAATAAAGTCGCTCTGACGCCGCCGTTAAGGGCTGCGTCCGTTATCACGCTGATCTGATAAATTACAGAAAAAAAACGTAAACTTTATCGTTTTTTTGGTGCACTTATTTCATCGCCCGTTCCTACGTGCCGCCGTTCAGCACAGCATCCGTTATCATGCTCATCTGATGAATTACGGAAAAAAAACGTAAACTTTATAGTTTTTTTGGCGCGCTTATTTCACCGCCCGTTCCTATGCGCCGCCGTTCAGCGCAGCGTCCGTTATCACGCTCAATGAGGATGAGAGCTGGCTACAAGTGCCTCCAGGGCGACACGTAGCCAGCCCTCACCCTTGGAATAGCTCAATGAGGATGAGAGCTGGCTACAGGTGCCTCCAGGGCGACCCCTAGCCAGCCCTCACCCTTGGAGCAGCTCAATGAGGATGAGAGCTGGCTACAGGAGCCTCCAGGGCGACCCCTAGCCAGCCCTCACCCTTGGAGCAGCTCAATGAGGATGAGAGCTGGCTACAGGTGCCTCCAGGGCGACCCCTAGCCAGCCCTCACCCTTGGAGCAGCTCAATGAGGATGAGAGCTGGCTACAGGTGCCTCCAGGGCGACCCCTAGCCAGCCCTCACCCTTGGAGCAGCTCAATGAGGATGAGAGCTGGCTACAGATGCCTCCAGGGCGACCCCTAGCCAGCCCTCACCCTTGGAGCAGCTCAATGAGGATGAGAGCTGGCTACAGGTGCCTCCAGGGCGACCCCTAGCCAGCCCTCACCCTTGGAGCAGCTCAATGAGGATGAGAGCTGGCTACAGGTGCCTCCAAGGCGACCCCTAGCCAGCCCTCACCCTTGGAGCAGCTCAATGAGGATGAGAGCTGGCTACAGGTGCCTCCAGGGCGACCCCTAGCCAGCCCTCACCCTTGGAGCAGCTCAATGAGGATGAGAGCTGGCTACAGGTGCCTCCAGGGCGACCCCTAGCCAGCCCTCACCCTTGGAGCAGCTCAATGAGGATGAGAGCTGGCTACAGGTGCCTCCAGGGCGACCCCTAGCCAGCCCTCACCCTTGGAGCACCTCAATGAGGATGAGAGCTGGCTAAAGGTGCCTCCAGGGCGACCCCTAGCCAGCCCTCACCCTTGGAGCAGCTCAATGAGGATGAGAGCTGGCTACAGGTGCCTCCAGGGCGACCCCTAGCCAGCCCTCACCCTTGGAATAGCTCAATGAGGATGAGAGCTGGCTACAGGTTTGATGATACCAAAAGCACTTAAAATTCAATCTGCAACAAAAAAAAGTCGCTCTGAAGCCGCCGTTAAGGGCTGCGTCCGTTATCACGCTCATCTGATAAATTACAGAAAAAAAACTTAAACTTTATCGTTTTTTTGGCGCACTTATTTCACCGCCCGTTCCTACGTGCCGCCGTTCAGCACAGCATCCGTTATCACGCTCATCTGATGAATTACGGAAAAAAACGTAAACTTTATAGTTTTTTTGGCGCGCTTATTTCACCGCCCGTTCCTACGCGCCGCCATTCAGCGCAGCGTCCGTTATCACGCTCATCTGATGAATTACGGAAAAAAAACGTAAACTTTATAGTTTTTTTGGCGCGCTTATTTCACCGCCCGTTCCTACGCGCCGCCGTTCAACGCAGCTTCCGTTATCACGCTCATCTAATGAATTATGGAAAAAAAACGTACACTTTATAGCTTTTTTGGCGCGCTTATTTCACCGCCCGTTCCTACGCGCCGCCGTTCAGCGCAGCTTCCGTTATCACGCTCATCTGATGAATTACGGAAAAAAAACGTAAACTATATAGTTTTTTTGGCGCGCTTATTTCACCGCCCGTTCCTACGCGCCGCCGTTCAGCACAGCGTCCGTTATCACCCTCATCTGATGAATTACGGAAAAAAAACGTAAACTTTATAGTTTTTTTGGCGCGCTTATTTCACCGCCCGTTCCTATGCGCCGCCGTTCAGCGCAGCGTCCGTTATCACGCTCAATGAGGATGAGAGTTGGCTACAGGTGCCTCCAGGGCGACACGTAGCCAGCCCTCACCCTTGGAATAGCTCAATGAGGATGAGAGCTGGCTACAGGTGCCTCCAGGGCGACCCCTAGCCAGCCCTCACCCTTGGAGCAGCTCAATGAGGATGAGAGCTGGCTACAGGTGCCTCCAGGGCGACCCCTAGCCAGCCCTCACCCTTGGAGCAGCTCAATGAGGATGAGAGCTGGCTACAGGTGCCTCCAGGGCGACCCCTAGCCAGCCCTCACCCTTGGAGCAGCTCAATGAGGATGAGAGCTGGCTACAGGTGCCTCCAGGGCGACCCCTAGCCAGCCCTCACCCTTGGAGCAGCTCAATGAGGATGAGAGCTGGCTACAGGTGCCTCCAGGGCGACCCGTAGCCAGCCCTCACCCTTGGAGCAGCTCAATGAGGATGAGAGCTGGCTACAGGTGCCTCCAGGGCGACCCCTAGCCAGCCCTCACCCTTGGAGCAGCTCAATGAGGATGAGAGCTGGCTACAGGTGCCTCCAGGGCGAACCCTAGCCAGCCCTCACCCTTGGAGCAGCTCAATGAGGATGAGAGCTGGCTACAGGTGCCTCCAGGGCGACCCTTAGCCAGCCCTCACCCTTGGAATAGCTCAATGAGGATTAGAGCTGGCTACAGGTTTGATGATAGCAAAAGCACTTAAAATTCAATCTGCAACAAAAAAAAGTCGCTCTGACGCCGCCGTTAAGGGCTGCGTTCGTTATCACGCTCATCTGATAAATTACGGAAAAAAAACGTAAACTTTTTTTTTTTTGGCGCGCTTATTTCACTGCCTTTTCCTACGCGCCGCCGTTCAGCGCAGC
>NW_027363299.1:1027500-1080000 GCF_046119375.1 Phyllobates terribilis | reverse complement strand
TCCAAGTGTATATTTTTTTAGGCGAGTTCATAGTAAATGCTTTGCCTTTTTGACATGTGATCAACTAAAGAACAAGAAAGATTTAGGACCTCGCCTATACAGAAACGGAAAATAGTTTGGAGGACTTGCATGTCCTTTTTTATTTATTATGAGAAAATCATAAAAGATCCCGTTTTTTAACCATGCTGTGACTTTCTGCTGAGGGAGAGGGAGAGAGCTGCCCTATTCAGAGTCTGTAATAAGACCTGCTGACAAAAGTGTTGAAGATACAGTCTAATGTGAATTAACAATGAAAAAAAGTTAATTTAACAAATGGCTTGTATTTTTTAATACAAACTTTTTTTGTGTTTACAGCTCCTTTAAAGGGAATCTGTCATCAGGTTTTTGCCACCTAATCTGAGAGCAGCATAATGTAGGGTTAGAGGCACTGATTCCAGTAATGTGTCACTTACTGGGCTGCTTAGTGTTGTTTTGATAAAATCATTGATTTGTCAGAAGGTAATTATTACTAGATGACTAGTAAGTTCTGTAGGACCCCACCCCCATCACTGATCAGTAGATTTCTGTGTACACTGAGCATGGGCAGAAAGCTGCCAATCAGTGGTGTGGGCGGGGCTATACAGAGCGCAGCATTCAGAGAGCTGCTAGATCTGCAGCAGATAAAACGGTGATTTTCTCAAAATGACAACAAGCAGCTGAAAAAGTGACACATCGCTGGAATCAGGGTATCTGCCCCAATATTGTGCTGCTCTCAGATGAGGCAGCACAATTAATATTATGCCAAATTAATTTCCCGTGAACTATCACATGATCTATCACGGGGATCATGTGACATGTCACGTGATAAATCAGGTGTGTGGAGGGGGCCCTTGCTACTCTTAATCCACCCCTGAGTGAGACTAATACTGTACAACCAAATTGGCTCAGCACAAAAGGTTTCTTCAGATGTGGAGCCAATCGGTGCAAAGCGTGTCTACATGCGGTTAAAACAGATAGTTTTATGTCCTTAAGTAATGATAGAGAATATAAAATTCATGATTTCCTCAATTGTAATTCATCAGGGGAGTCCCTGTGGATTTTCACATTGGATACCACAGGGGTTAAATTCAAGACAGGATCTGATACTGCAGTATTAAGAAATATAATTCTGCATTTATTTCCATGCATGTACACTGGGTACGGAAAGTATTCAGACCCCTTTACATTTTTCACTCTTTGTTTCATTGCAGCCATTTGGTAAATTCTAAAAAGTTCATTTTTTTCTCATTAAAGTCCACTCTGCACCCCATCTTGTCTGAAAGAAAACAGAAATGAAGAAATTTTTGCAAAATTTAATAAAAAAGAAAAACTGAAATATCACACGGGCATAAGTATTCAGACCCTTTGCTCAGTATTGAGTAGAAGCACCCTTTTGGGCTAGTACAGCCATGAGTCTTCTTGGAAATGATGCAACAAGTTTTTCACACCAGCATTTTGGGATCCTCTGCCATTCTTCCTTGCAGATCCTCTCCAGTTCCGTCAGGATGAATGGGAAACGTTGGTGGACAGCCATTTTCAGGTCTCTCCAAAGATGCTCAATTGGGTTTAGGTCAGGGCTCTGGCTGGGCCAGTCAAGAATGGTCACATAGTTGTTCTGAAGCCACTCCTTTGTTATTTTAGCTGTGTGCTTAGGGTCATTGTCTTGTTGGAAGGTGAACCTTTGGCCAAGTCTGAGGTGCAGAGCACTCTGGAAGAGGTTTTCATCCAGGATATCTCTGTACTTGGCCGCATTCATGTTTCCTTCAATTGCAACCAGTCGTCCTGTCCCTGCAGCTGAAAAACACACCCATAGCATGATACTGCTGTTATGATCTGCTACAAGTGAGGCACCCCAGGGGTCTGGTTTTCCACAGTAATGTAATGTTATGTCTGAGAGCAGGTGGGAGGTCCTTTGGTCAGGGATCCTGTGCATGCCACACCTCCTGCCCAGTCTTGGGAGGGGAAGAACTTCCCCTGTATAAACCCGGGGCTGAGGCAGGGTGAGTCAGACAAGGAGAGTGGAGACAAGAAGCAGCATAGGAAACAGCAGAGATACAAGGAGTCAGTTGCTGGCAGCTGCAGAGCTCGCCCTGACTAAGAAGATTCTTTACCGGACCCGGAGTCCGAGGCTGTGGGGACTAACTCCTACCCAGCAGCAGAATCCGTCAGGCAGGGGATTTCAGGTCCTCAGGCCCAGAAGCCCGAAGGCACGGTCACACGCGTGGGACCAGCACCGCCATCGTGGAGCGGAAGCCATTAGAAGGCCCCGAGTCACCGGCCATACGGGTGAGCACCACACGGTACACTCAGGGACGTGGGCTACTTACATCAGCTTCTAGCAAGGTAGCCAGAAGAGTACAGTCAGTTTGGGAGGCCTACAACTACGCCTGGCCAGGGGAGATCCCATCTGCTCAAAGACTGACCAGGCCCCGTTTGCTAGCAAGTACTCCGGGAGGGTCTGTCGTTGTTACCAGTAAAGACCCTGAACTACACCGTACCGTCTCTGAGTGGTTCCTGCTACCCCCATCATCCACGTCGGCTGCCCTGAGGCCATACCCCTCCCGTTGGGGGTTATACTATCACGCTGCACAATCCTACCACCGGCCTCAGCGGTCTGCCCTGCAGCAGCAGCTTCCTGGCTGCACTCAACGGGTGGCGTAGTCATCAACTATTTACTACTAATAGACTGCCGTCTAGTTTGACTCCCTGGGCACGGACCGGGTCACCGCCACGAGACTACAACCCTCCACTGATCCGGCTCCGGGTAGGCTCCCGCGTGCGCAACGCAGCGCGACACAGGCCCAGGGGCGCGTAAACTTTGGCGTAGTCGGCAGGATTTCGTGCCCGCAACCACCGGGTACTGCGTGCCTGAAAAGCAAAGACTGTTCAAACTTACCAGTGGTGAAGGTTTCCCGCCATCCGGCGCCATCTTCTACCTTCTTCCCGCCATCCGCGAAGTTTTCCCGCCATCCGGCGCCATCTTCGACCTTCTTCCCGCCATCCGTGGAGTTTTCCCGCCATTGGACGCCATCTTGAGGACGCCGCGCGGGAAGAAGAGGGGCGTGGACTCCGAAAGCGCGCGAGAACTGAAGCCCCGCCTCACGTCCGGACGTTGCGTAAGGTCCTGGAAGGAGCCCAGCAGACGCCGACGTCACAGGAGCGCGACGGAAGGTCCTCAACCCTGACGATCCACTGCGGAGCCGCGGCCTACGGAAGAGGATCATCGCAAGGTAGGCCACGGTCCACTAGGGGGGAGGAAGATGTCGGATACGGAGGAGAGCTTCACTGCCTCAACCCCCGCCAGCGCTACCGCTGCTGCAGTTATGCCCTTCACCATGCCCTATATCCCGGGAGCAGCTTGGCTACCCCAGTACTCAGGGGAGTCACATACCCTGCATGACTTTAGAGAAAAGCTGGATAGCCTCTTCCAGGTGTACCCCCTCACAGAAGAGCAAAAAGTGAGCATCCTGGTGGCCCAACTAACCGGGGCAGCCAAAAGGGAAGTAAAATCCTGGCCACCTGGGAGGAAGACTGTCGCAGGGATACTAACCCGGCTGAAGGACACCTTTGATACCCGCACCTCAGCCGAGATTAAGCTTAGATTCTACGGGTGCAAGCAGCGAGCGCATGAGAGTATAAGGGACTATGCACTAAACCTACAAGAGGCCCTGAGGGCCATAAAGCAGACCGACCCTGATGGGGTGGGAAACGAGGACAGGCTATTGACTGAACAATTTATAGAGGGTTTATATTGCAATGCCCACCGAACCCAGTTGCGGGCAATGGCCTTACAGGATCCCCATCTGGACTTTGCACAGTTCAAGGATAGAGCTATCCGGGTGCTCCGAGAACCAGCACCGGGTGGCGTTGTTACCCACAGGCGCCCAGCTATCACTTACCACCAGGAGGCGGCGCCCTTGTCGGCAGGGCCTGTGGGAGCTGATGCGCAGGCTTTGGACAATGACCCGGCTCCAGACCTACACCATCAGGTCCAAGAGCTAGCTAAGAGCGTTGCTGCGCTAACCCGAACTGTGCAGTCTTTACAGGTTTCCACCCCAGGGAAGATCCAGCTGGCATCCGGACCGGAGGACATCCCGTGGCGTCGACCAAGGAGGACCCCACCGGCCAGAGGAAGACCCAGTGACCGATACAGCGAGGACGGACGACCCATCTGCCGCCGCTGCAATCAACCCGGACATATGGAAAGGTACTGTTCTTTAAACGGGCACAACCTGGGGTAGAGGGCCAACCCCCAGGAAAAAGATCACCAGGCCCATCGAACTGGCGCGACAGATATGTGGGAGGACGTCCAGTCTTGCCTGTGGTACTGGATGGCATTCCCATGAGTGCCCTACTGGATACCGGGTCACAGGTCACCACCATCCCGTACGTGCTCTTCAAGCAGTACTGGAATGACTCGGATATTACCCGCTACCCTGACGACGACTTGAGTATCATCGCCAGCAATGGCCAGCCCGTGCCACAGATCGGATTTAAAGAGGTGACCCTCAAAATCGGTAGAGTCGAACTGGCCGCACAGGGACTGATCATTGTAGATATTGATAAACATGAGAGTCACCCAAAAATAACTCTAGGAACTAACGTAATTGAAAATTGTCTTGCAGAGGTGATTTTCCTTTTACAGCAGGTTGCCAAGAACGCCAGCTCCGGCGAGCAGCGGGTGCTCCAGAAAGAGATCCGGGCACTGATGCAACGGCAACAAGTGGAACTCTCCGGCGGTGAGATTGGTAGCGCAAGAATGTGTGACCCTTTTCCTATTGCCATGCCCCCAAAAAGTGAAATGATGATTTGGTGCCGGGCAGCTATTGGTCTGAGAGGTAGAGATTACCAGGCAATGGTAGAACCAGTTTACTCAGACAGTAGGCCCACCATTTTGACAGCACGGGGGGTGGTCAATGTACGCCATGGGAGGGTGCCCATTCGCATAATAAATATCGGGGAGAGGGAAGTGTACCTGCCCCGGTATGCCACGCTAGCCAAATTATATACCACTAATCAAAATTCTATACAATCTGTGGAACCCTTGCCTCCATCTCACCCGGAGGAAGGTAACGGCTCTAAGAAAGACATGGAGGACTGGTGTCAGCAACTACATTTGGGTACTGATTCCACTCCCTCACATCAGAAACAAGGAGTCTATCGGGTGGTTCAAGAGTATGAGAGAGTGTTTAGTAAACACCCGTTAGACTTCGGGCGAGTCAAGGGGGTAGAACACCGCATCCCCACGGGAGATCATCCTCCCATAAAAGAGAGGTATCGACCCGTACCCCCTGCACATTACCAACACGCCAAGGGGATGCTTAAAGACATGAAGGAGGCTGGGGTAATCCGGGATAGCTGTAGCCCCTGGGCAGCCCCACTAGTTTTAGTCAAAAAGAAAGACAACACCATGAGGATGTGTGTAGATTACCGGAAAATCAACCGTATCACACACAAGGATGCGTACCCCTTACCAAGGATAGAGGAGTCATTGGCTGCTTTAAGATCTGCTAACTTCTTCTCTACCTTGGATCTCACTAGCGGGTACTGGCAGGTTCCTGTAGCAGAGGCGGACCGGGAGAAGACCGCATTCACCACCCCGATGGGACTTAGCGAGTTCACCTGCATGCCGTTCGGACTCTGCAACGCCCCAGGAACCTTCCAACGATTAATGGAGTGCTGTCTGGGCCACAGAAACTTCGAGACGGTCCTGTTGTACCTGGACGATGTCATCGTATACTCCAAAACTTATGAGGACCACCTGAAACACCTGGCGGAGGTGTTCGAAGCTCTGGCGAGTTACGGCCTAAAGGTGAAACCCTCCAAGTGTCACCTCCTGAAACCAAAGGTGCAATACCTGGGACACGTGGTGAGCGCTGACGGAGTGGCTCCCGACCCCGATAAGATCACCGCAATTAAGGGATGGCCAAGCCCCTCCAGCGTAAAAGAAGTGCGGCAGTTCCTAGGGTTGGTAGGCTACTACCGAAGGTTTATTCCCGGTTTCACCAAAAAGGCAGCGCCTATGCAGGACCTCCTGATAGGCCAGTCCCGAAAGGCCAAGAA
This sequence comes from Phyllobates terribilis, assembly GCF_046119375.1. Taxonomy (NCBI): domain Eukaryota; kingdom Metazoa; phylum Chordata; class Amphibia; order Anura; family Dendrobatidae; genus Phyllobates; species Phyllobates terribilis. The sequence goes on along the minus strand of NW_027363299.1, from coordinate 1,073,919 downwards.
CCAGAAGCCGCCCTTCAAATGGGAAGAGCTAGAAGAAGAGTCCTTCCGCCAGCTGAAGATGGCCCTCACGGGGGATGAAATCTTGGCGTACCCGGACTATAGCCAGCCCTTCATCCTCTACACCGACGCCAGTAACATCGGGCTAGGAGCCGTACTGTCCCAGATTCAGCAGGGGAGAGAACGAGTAATCTCCTATGCCAGCCGAAAACTGCGACCCACCGAAAGGAACCCCGAGAATTACAGCTCATTTAAGCTAGAGTTCCTGGCCGTGGTATGGGCAGTCACCGAGCGCTTTAGGCATTACCTCGCTTCTTCCCGGTTCACCGTATACACGGATAACAACCCGTTGACACACCTGGACACGGCAAGACTCGGTGCCCTGGAGCAGAGGTGGATGGCCCGTCTGTCCAACTACGAGTTCACAATCAAATACCGGGCAGGACGCTCCAATACTAACGCGGATGCCCTGTCCAGGATGCCCAACCTGCCGGACGAAGGAGAAGATCCGGCGGGACTGGAAGAAGTTGAACTCCCTGCGTTCCACCGTCATGGGACTATCCAGTATTCCCACCGGGTAAGGGGTAAGCAGGCTGCTACGTTGAACCCCTTACCCCACTACAACTGGGCGGAAACGCAAGACAGCGACCCTGCCGTCCGACTGGTGAAGGAGATGCTGACTCGGCCGGAGGCTCGCCTTGAACCAGACGCTCCGGAGGAAGCCAAACAACTATGGGCGGAGAAGAGTCGACTATTCCTTTACAAGGGGAAGTTGTGCCGCAGAATGGTCAACTCCCGGACGCATGAACTACTCTGGCAAGTAGTGGTGCCACGAAGAGACGCAGCCATGGTGATGGAGGCATACCACGACGGAGCTGGACACTTCGGGTGGAAAAAGCTGGAGTTCCTGCTGCGCGAGCGGTTCCACTGGGTAGGCATGAGGGGAACCATCGAGAAGTGGTGCAGAGACTGTGGCCCGTGCAGTCTGAGAAGGAAGGACCGGGCCAGCCAGAAGACTCCCCTGCAGTCCATCGTCACCCGGCAACCGTTGGAACTGGTAGCCTTGGATCATGTAAAACTGACCCCAAGCAGAAGTGGCTACGTCTACGCGTTAACCATCGTGGATCATTACTCCCGGTTCTTGGTTGTCGTCCCCGTCAAGGACTTAACGGCTCAAACAGCAGCTAGAGCCTTCCAGCAGCACTTCTGCCGTCCACACGGGTACCCGGACCAAGTGCTGACGGACCAGGGACCTGCCTTTGAAGCGGAGGTCTTCCAGGAATTCTGCAATCTGTATGGCTGCCGGAAGATAAGGACGACACCCTACCATCCGCAAACTAATGGACTTTGTGAAAAAATGAACCAGGTGGTAATGGATCTTCTAAAAACATTGCCCCTGGAAGAACGCAGTCTGTGGCCTGAGAAGTTGCCCGATCTGGTGGACCTATACAACCACATCCCGGTAGGTTCCACCAACTGTACCCCGGCTTACCTAATGAGGGCGAGACCTGGTAAGTTACCTGTTGACCTGGAAATGGGAGTCCTGACACCTGAGGACACTTCACCAGAAACAGACTGGGACACAGAGAGGCAGCAGCAGTACCGGAGAGTACAAGAGAGCGTGGAGCGAAGTCTCTGTCAGGCTAGGGAAAGACAAGAGAAGACTTACAACCAGTATGCTCCCGCTGTTCCCCTGGTACCCGGAGAGCAGGTCTTGAAGAGGAAAAGACGGCTCCACAAGTTGGATGACCAGTGGGAGAAGGACCCGTACACCGTACTGCCCTCAAGCCACGAGAACCCGAAGGTCTGTACCATCAGTAAAGACGGAGGGGAAACCACAGCCATTGTATCCCGGGACCACCTGAAGAAGTGTCCCGAACAACTGAGGAACCCTGAAGAGGAACAAGAAGACCATCGACCCGTGGGAGAAAGGGAAGATATGGTTAGTACCGTGCTCGGGGACTTCCCTCGGTCTTGGACTCAAGTCAATGGTGCAGTTGTGGTACCCGTACTCACCTTCCTCCAACCATCATCCCAAGAACCTACGGAGCAACGGGTAGAGCTGGAAGAACAGCCGGTCCAGGAGGCAGAAGACTCCACACGAGTAGAACAGGAGAATCAACCCTCTGCTTATAGTGAGCCTGCCGTACCCCTAGTGAGACAAAGAGCCGGTAGACAGCTGCCCAGTTTACCCTTGACAGCTCCTACACCCTGTAGTTCAGGGCCAGACAGTCAGCTCCGTAGGTCCACTAGGGCCACTAGAGGCCAGTTACCCGCACGCTGGAGAATTTGAAGTGTAAAAATAGTTTTATTTATGTTTATCTGTGTATTGTTGCTTGTGTATAATTTTGTGTTTCCAGTTGTTTTTAGGAAACCTTGGTGGATTTACTGGGAATCCTTGTATGTAGTTGGAGCGTAACCCAGGATGGACTAGAGACTGTTAAGGACTCGGGGTAGGACAGACCCCTACCTGGTTACGTCTCCCTGTGTTGGTGAAATGGACACCTTTGCTTTTCTTCAAAGACTGCATCCGGTTGCGGACACGCCGTAACCATCTTATGTGTTTTTCTTATAGTATTGTTATTGTTATACTTTGTTATGTTTTTCTAAATGTGTTTAGTCCCGGAGTACTAAATTTCACTAGGGGGGAATGTGGCACCCCAGGGGTCTGGTTTTCCACAGTAATGTAATGTTATGTCTGAGAGCAGGTGGGAGGTCCTTTGGTCAGGGATCCTGTGCATGCCACACCTCCTGCCCAGTCTTGGGAGGGGAAGAACTTCCCCTGTATAAACCCGGGGCTGAGGCAGGGTGAGTCAGACAAGGAGAGTGGAGACAAGAAGCAGCATAGGAAACAGCAGAGATACAAGGAGTCAGGGGCTGGCAGCTGCAGAGCTCGCCCTGACTAAGAAGATTCTTTACCGGACCCGGAGTCCGAGGCTGTGGGGACTAACTCCTACCCAGCAGCAGAATCCGTCAGGCAGGGGATTTCAGGTCCTCAGGCCCAGAAGCCCGAAGGCACGGTCACACGCGTGGGACCAGCACCGCCATCGTGGAGCGGAAGCCATTAGAAGGCCCCGAGTCACCGGCCATACGGGTGAGCACCACACGGTACACTCAGGGACGTGGGCTACTTACATCAGCTTCTAGCAAGGTAGCCAGAAGAGTACAGTCAGTTTGGGAGGCCTACAACTACGCCTGGCCAGGGGAGATCCCATCTGCTCAAAGACTGACCAGGCCCCGTTTGCTAGCAAGTACTCCGGGAGGGTCTGTCGTTGTTACCAGTAAAGACCCTGAACTACACCGTACCGTCTCTGAGTGGTTCCTGCTACCCCCATCATCCACGTCGGCTGCCCTGAGGCCATACCCCTCCCGTTGGGGGTTATACTATCACGCTGCACAATCCTACCACCGGCCTCAGCGGTCTGCCCTGCAGCAGCAGCTTCCTGGCTGCACTCAACGGGTGGCGTAGTCATCAACTATTTACTACTAATAGACTGCCGTCTAGTTTGACTCCCTGGGCACGGACCGGGTCACCGCCACGAGACTACAACCCTCCACTGATCCGGCTCCGGGTAGGCTCCCGCGTGCGCAACGCAGCACGACACAGGCCCAGGGGCGCGTCACAAGAACTAAGGAAAGAGAGGAAATCTGTCCATACAATAGGACTAAGCTGATTCCTTACGATGCAGCGGGCAACCTGTTCCTTGCAAACAGACCCGCCTATGTCCGCGGCTAATCTGAACACAGACCTATAGATTAAAGGGAGGGGTCCCTAAAAGAACTAAGGACTGGGACAAAACTGGACACCTCCTGGCAGAAGTAGTAGCAGAAGAAGACAAACAGACAAAAGTACTTAGTGGTCCAAGGACCAAACAAACTAGAGAGATACAGTAGGTACAAAGCACCTGGCTAGATTAAGAGTCAAAGTAACACTGAAGTCCAGCAAAGCCTGAAGGGCGGAGCTGGAATAAATAGGCAGAAGGTCACATGACCACAAAATAGAAAAAACTAACAGGAGGGTTCTAACAACTGCCACCACCATGTTTCACTGTTGGGATTGTATTAGGCAGGTGATGAGCAGTGCCTGGTTTTCTCCACACATACCACTTAGAATTATCACCAAAAAGTTCTATCTTCGTCTCATCAGACCAGAGAATCTTATTTCTCATAGTCTGGGAGTCCTTCATGTGTTTTTGAGCAAACTCTATGCGGGCTTTCATATGAGGAGAGGCTTCCATCTGGCCACTCTGCCATAAAGGCCCAACTGGGGAAGGGCTGCAGTGATAGTTGACTATGTGGAACTTTCTCCCATCTCCCTACTGCATCTCTGGAGCTCAGCCACAGTGATCTTGGGGTTCTTCTTTACCTCTCTCACCAAGGCTCTTCTCCCACGATTGCTCAGTTTGGCTGGACGGCCAGGTCTAGGAAGACTTCTGGTGGTCCCAAACTTCTTCCATTTAAGGATTATGGAGGCCACTGTGCTCTTATGAACCTTGGGTAATGCAGAAATTCTTTTATAACCTTGGCTAGATCTGTGCCTTGCCACAATTCGGTCTCTGAGCTCCTTGGGCAGTTCGTTTGAGCTCATGATTCTCATTTGGTCTGACATGTAGTGTGAGCTGTGGGGTCTTATATAGACAGGTGTGTGCCTTTCCAAATCAAGTCCTATCAGTTTAATTAAACACATTTGGACTCCATTGAAGGAGTAGAACCATCTCAAGGAGGATCACAAGGAAATGGACAGCATGTGACTTAAATATGAGTGTCTGAGCAAAGGATCTGAATACTTATGACCATGTGATATTTCAGTTTTTCTTTTTTAATAAATTTGCAAAAAAATTCTATATTGCTGTTTTTTTCAGTCAAGATGGGGTGCTGAGTGTACTTTAATGAGAAAAAAATGAACTTTTTAGAATTTATCAAATGGCTGCAATGAAACAAAGAGTGAAAAATTTAAAGGAGTCTGAATACTTTCCGTACTCACTGTATGTATCTATATAAACTGCTCCAAAAATAAAGGGAACACTTAAAACAACAGAATATAACTCCAAGTAAATCAAACTTCTGTGAAATCAAACTGTCCACTTAGGAAGCAACACTGATTGACAATCAATTTCACATGCTGATGTGCAAATGGAATAGAGGATAGATGGAAATTATTGGCAATTATCAAGACACCCTCAATAAAGGAGTGGTTCTGCAGGTGGGGACCACAGACCACATCTCAGTACCAATGCTTTCTGGCTGATGTTTTGGTCACTTTTGAATGTTGGTTGTGCTTTCACACTCGTGGTAGCATGACACAGACTCTACAACCCACAGAAGTTGCTCAGATAGTGCAGCTCATCCAGGATGGCACATCAATGCGAGCTGTGGCAAGAAGGTTGGCTGTGTCCAGAGGCTGGAGGCGCTACCAGGAGACAGGCTAGTACACCAGGAGATGTGGAGGGGGCCGTAGGAGGGCAACAACCCAGCAGCAGGACCGCTACCTCCGCCTTTGTGAAAGGAGGAACAGGAGGAGCACTGCCAGAGCCCTGCAAAATGACCTCCAGCTGGCCACAAATGTGCATGTGTCTGCACAAACGGTTAGATACCGACTCCATGAGGGTGGTATGAGGGCCCGACGTCCACAGATAGGGGTTGTGCTCACAGCCCAACACCATGCAGGACGCTTGGCATTTGCCACAGAACACCAGGATTGGCAAAGTTGCCACTCGCGCCCTGTGCTCTTCGTAGATGAAAGCAGGTTCACACTGAGCACATGTGACAGACGTGACAGAGTCTGGAGACGCCGTGGAGAGTGACATCCTTCAGCATGACCGGTTTGGCAGTGGGTGAGTAATGGTGTGGGGTGGCATTTCTTTGGAGAGCCGCACAGCCCTCCATGTGCTCGCCAGAGGTAGCCTGGCTTCCATTAGGTACCGAGATGAGATCCTCAGACCCCTTGTGAGACCATATGCTGGTGCGGTTGGCCCTGGGTTCCTCATAATGCTGGACAATGGCAGACCTCATGTGGCTGGAGTGTGTCAGCAGTTCCTGCAAGATGGAGGCATTGAAGCTATGGACTGGCCCGCCCGTTCCCCAGACCTGAATCCGATTGAGCACATCTGGGACATCATGTCTCGCTCCATCCGCCAACGTCACGTTGCACCACAGACTGTCCAGGAGTTGGCGGATGCTTTAGTTCAGGTCTGGGAGGAGATCCCACAGGAGACCATCCGCAACCTCATCAGGAGCATGCCCAGGCGTTGTAGGGAGGTCATACAGGCACGTGGATATATATATATATATAGCCAGCCCCCCAATTTTTTTTTTTTCTTTAATAACACAAACACCATGAGGGCTGGCTATCGTGTGTTCACGGCTGCCTCTAGCCAGCCCCCCAATTTTTTTTTTCTTTAATAACACAAACACCATGAGGGCTGGCTATCGTGTATCCACGGCTACCTCTAGCCAGCCCCCCAATTTTTTTTTTCTTTAATAACACAAACACCATGAGGCCTGGCTATCGTGTGTTCACGGCTGCCTCTAGCCAGCCCCCCAATTTTTTTTTTCTTTAATAACACAAACACCATTAGGGCTGGCTATCGTGTGTCCACGGCTGCCTCTAGCCAGCCACCCAAATATTTTTTTTCTTTAATAACACAAACACCATGAGGGCTGGCTATCGTGTGTCCACGGCTGCCTCTAGCCAGCCCCCCAATTTTTTTTTTCTTTAATAACACAAACACCATGAGGGCTGGCTATCATGTGTCCACGGCTGCCTCTAGCCAGCCCCCCAATTTTTTTTTTCTTTAATAACACAAACACCATGAGGGCTGGCTATCGTGTGTTCACGGCTGCCTCTAGCCAGCCCCCCAATTTTTTTTTTCTTTAATAACACAAACACCATGAGGGCTCGCTATCATGTGTCCACGGCTGCCTCTAGCCAGCCCCCCAATTTTTTTTTCTTTAATAACACAAACACCATGAGGGCTGGCTTTCGTGTGTTCACGGCTGCCTCTAGCCAGCCCCCCAATTTTTTTTTTCTTTAATAACACAAACACCATGAGGGCTGGCTATCGTGTGTCCACGGCTGCCTCTAGCCAGCCCCCCAATTTTTTTTTTTTCTTTAATAACACAAACACCATGAGGGCTGGCTATCGTGTGTTCACGGCTGCCTCTAGCCAGCCCCCCAATTTTTTTTTTCTTTAATAACACAAACACCATGAGGGCTGGCTATCGTGTGTCCACGGCTGCCTCTAGCCAACCCCCAAATTTTTTTTTCTTTAATAACACAAACACCATGAGGGCTGGCTATCGTGTGTCCACGGCTGCCTCTAGCCAGCCCCCCAATTTTTTTTTTTTCTTTAATAACACAAACACCATGAGGGCTGGCTATCGTGTGTTCACGGCTGCCTCTAGCCAGCCCCCCAATTTTTTTTTTTCTTTAATAACACAAACACCATGAGGGCTGGCTATCGTGTATCCACGGCTACCTTTAGCCAGCCCCCCAATTTTTTTTTTCTTTAATAACACAAGCACCATGAGGCCTGGCTATCGTGTGTCCACGGCTGCCTCTAGCCAGCCCCCCAATTTTTTTTTTCTTTAATAACACAAACACCATGAGGGCTGGCTATCATGTGTCCACGGCTGCCTCTAGCCAGCCCCCCAATTTTTTTTTTCTTTAATAACACAAACACCATGAGGACTGGCTATCGTGTGTTCACGGCTGCCTCTAGCCAGCCCCCCAATTTTTTTTTTCTTTAATAACACAAACACCATGAGGGCTGGCTATCGTGTGTCCACGGCTGCCTCTAGCCAGCCCCCCAATTTTTTTTTTCTTTAATAACACAAACACCATGCGGGCTGGATATCGTGTGTTCACGGCTGCCTCTAGCCAGCCCCCCAATTTTTTTTTTCTTTAATAACACAAACACCATGAGGGCTGGCTATCGTGTGTCCACGGCTGCCTCTAGCCAACCCCCAAATTTTTTTTTCTTTAATAACACAAACACCATGAGGGCTGGCTATAGTGTGTCCACGGCTGCCTCTAGCCAGCCCTCAAATTTTTTTTTTCTTTAATAACACAAACACCATGATGGCTGGCTATGAGGAAGGGAGCTATGTCCTTGTAAAGTTAGCTTGTTGTCATGTGGAAAAGAGTTTGAGGGGATTGTGGCCCTGTGGAAATGCTTGTGGCCCGGCAGAAGGAGCCAGTGGTCCTGTGGAGAGAGCTGATGGGGTTGAGGCCCCGTGGAAAGGCCTGTGACCCTGTATAGGGGTCCGTTGCCCTGTGGAGAGAGCTGTAGGGGCTCGTGCCCTATGGAAATGACTATGGCCATGTAGACAGGCCTTCTGGCCTTGAAGAGGGGGTTTGTGCCTTGCAGACGGGCCTTGTGTCTCTGTGGAGAGAGCTAAAGGGGGCAGTGGCGGTGCAGAAAGTGCATTTCGCCCTGTTGATGGGAGCTATGGCCCGGTAAAGAGAGCTTGTTGTCCTGTGGAGAAGAGTTGGAGGGGCTTGTGGCACTGTGGAAAGGCCTGTGGCCCAGTAGGAGCCTGTGGTCCTGTGGAGACAGCTGAAGGGGTTGAGGCCCTGTGGAAAGGCCTGTGACCCTGTATAGGGGTCTGTGGCCCCGCAGAGGGGCATGTGGCGATGTAAAGAGAGCTGGAGGGAGTTGTGGCCTGAGGAAAAGGCCATGTGGAGCGGGCTGGAGAGGCCTGTGGAAGGCTCTGGAGTAAGATTTGAGCCTATGAAGTCCTTTGCAGTAAACAACATGCAACATGATTGCCTGTGGAGAGAGCTGGAGGGGCTTGTGGCACTGTAGAAAGGCCTGTGGCCCAGTAGGAGCCTGTGGTCCTGTGGAGAGAGCTGAAGGTGTTGTGGCCCTGTGGAAAGGCCTGTGATCCTGTATAGGGGTCTGTTGCCCTGTGGAGAGAGCTGGAGGGGCTCGTGCCCTATGGAAATGACTATGGCCATGTAGAAAGGCCTTTTGGCCTTGAAGAGGGGGCTTGTGCCCTGCAGACGGGCCCTGTGACTCTGTGGAGAGAGCTGTTGGGAGTTGTGGCCGTGTGGAAAGTGCATTTGGCCCTGTGGAGGTGAGCTATGGCCCTGTAAAGAGAGCTTCTTGTCCTGTGGAGAGAGCTGGAGGGTGTTGTGGCCCTGTGGAAAGGTATGTGGCCCTATGGATAGGCCCTTTAGCCTTGTGGAAAGGGCTGTGGCCCTGTGGTGAGAGCTGGAAGGAGTTGTGGGCTGTGGAAAAGCCTGTGGTCCTGTGGAGACAGCTGAAGGGGTTGAGGCCCTGTGGAAAGGCCTGTGACCCTGTATAGGGGTCTGTGGCCCCGCAGAGGGGCATGTGGCGATGTAAAGAGAGCTGGAGAGAGTTGTGGCCTGAGGAAAAGGCCATGTGGAGCGGGCTGGAGAGGCCTGTGGAAGGCTCTGGAGTAAGATTTGAGCCTATGAAGTCCTTTGCAGTAAACAACATGCAACATGATTGCCTGTGGAGAGAGCTGGAGGGGCTTGTGGCACTGTGGAAAGGCCTGTGGCCCAGTAGGAGCCTGTGGTCCTGTGGAGAGAGCTGAAGGTGTTGTGGCCCTGTGGAAAGGCCTGTGATCCTGTATAGGGGTCCGTTGCCCTGTGGAGAGAGCTGGAGGGGCTCGTGCCGTATGGAAATGACTATAGCCATGTAGAAAGGCCTTTTGGCCTTGAATAGGGCGCTTGTGCCCTGCAGACGGGCCCTGTGACTCTGTGGAGAGAGCTGTTGGGAGTTGTAGCCGTGTGGAAAGTGCATTTGGCCCTGTGGAGGTGAGCTATGGCCCTGTAAAGAGAGCTTCTTGTCCTGTGGAGAGAGCTGGAGGGTGTTGTGGCCCTGTGGAAAGGTATGTGGCCCTATGGATAGGCCCTTTAGCCTTGTGGAAAGGGCTGTGGCCCTGTGGTGAGAGCTGGAAGGAGTTGTGGGCTGTGGAAAAGCCTGTGGTCCTGTGGAGACAGCTGAAGGGGTTGAGGCCCTGTGGAAAGGCCTGTGACCCTGTATAGGGGTCTGTGGCCCCGCAGAGGGGCATGTGGCGATGTAAAGAGAGCTGGAGGGAGTTGTGGCCTGAGGAAAAGGCCATGTGGAGCGGGCTGGAGAGGCCTGTGGAAGGCTCTGGAGTAAGATTTGAGCCTATGAAGTCCTTTGCAGTAAACAACATGCAACATGATTGCCTGTGGAGAGAGCTGGAGGGGCTTGTGGCACTGTGGAAAGGCCTGTGGCCCAGTAGGAACCTGTGGTCCTGTGGAGAGAGCTGAAGGTGTTGTGGCCCTGTGGAAAGGCCTGTGACTCTGTATAGGGGTCCGTTGCCCTGTGGAGAGAGCTGGAGGGGCTCGTGCCGTATGGAAATGACTATAGCCATGTAGAAAGGCCTTTTGGCCTTGAAGAGGGCGCTTGTGCCCTGCAGACGGGCCCTGTGACTCTGTGGAGAGAGCTGTTGGGAGTTGTAGCCGTGTGGAAAGTGCATTTGGCCCTGTGGAGGTGAGCTATGGCCCTGTAAAGAGAGCTTCTTGTCCTGTGGAGAGAGCTGGAGGGTGTTGTGGCCCTGTGGAAAGGTCTGTGGCCCTATGGATAGGCCCTTTAGCCTTGTGGAAAGGGCTGTGGCCCTGTGGTGAGAGCTGGAAGGAGTTGTGGGCTGTGGAAAAGCCTGTGGTCCTGTGGAGACAGCTGAAGGGGTTGAGGCCCTGTGGAAAGGCCTGTGACCCTGTATAGGGGTCTGTGGCCCCGCAGAGGGGCATGTGGCGATGTAAAGAGAGCTGGAGGGAGTTGTGGCCTGAGGAAAAGGTCATGTGGAGCGGGCTGGAGAGGCCTGTGGAAGGCTCTGGAGTAAGATTTGAGCCTATGAAGTCCTTTGCAGTAAACAACATGCAACATGATTGCCTGTGGAGAGAGCTGGAGGGGCTTGTGGCACTGTAGAAAGGCCTGTGGCCCAGTAGGAGCCTGTGGTCCTGTGGAGAGAGCTGAAGGTGTTGTGGCCCTGTGGAAAGGCCTGTGATCCTGTATAGGGGTCTGTTGCCCTGTGGAGAGAGCTGGAGGGGCTCGTGCCCTATGGAAATGACTATGGCCATGTAGAAAGGCCTTTTGGCCTTGAAGAGGGGGCTTGTGCCCTGCAGACGGGCCCTGTGACTCTGTGGAGAGAGCTGTTGGGAGTTGTGGCCGTGTGGAAAGTGCATTTGGCCCTGTGGAGGTGAGCTATGGCCCTGTAAAGAGAGCTTCTTGTCCTGTGGAGAGAGCTGGAGGGTGTTGTGGCCCTGTGGAAAGGTATGTGGCCCTATGGATAGGCCCTTTAGCCTTGTGGAAAGGGCTGTGGCCCTGTGGTGAGAGCTGGAAGGAGTTGTGGGCTGTGGAAAAGCCTGTGGTCCTGTGGAGACAGCTGAAGGGGTTGAGGCCCTGTGGAAAGGCCTGTGACCCTGTATAGGGGTCTGTGGCCCCGCAGAGGGGCATGTGGCGATGTAAAGAGAGCTGGAGGGAGTTGTGGCCTGAGGAAAAGGCCATGTGGAGCGGGCTGGAGAGGCCTGTGGAAGGCTCTGGAGTAAGATTTGAGCCTATGAAGTCCTTTGCAGTAAACAACATGCAACATGATTGCCTGTGGAGAGAGCTGGAGGGGCTTGTGGCACTGTGGAAAGGCCTGTGGCCCAGTAGGAGCCTGTGGTCCTGTGGAGAGAGCTGAAGGTGTTGTGGCCCTGTGGAAAGGCCTGTGATCCTGTATAGGGGTCCGTTGCTCTGTGGAGAGAGCTGGAGGGGCTCGTGCCCTATGGAAATGACTATGGCCATGTAGAAAGGCCTTTTGGCCTTGAAGAGGGGGCTTGTGCCCTGCAGACGGGCCCTGTGACTCTGTGGAGAGAGCTGTTGGGAGTTGTGGCCGTGTGGAAAGTGCATTTGGCCCTGTGGAGGTGAGCTATGGCCCTGTAAAGAGAGCTTCTTGTCCTGTGGAGAGAGCTGGAGGGTGTTTTGGCCCTGTGGAAAGGTCTGTGGCCCTATGGATAGGCCCTTTAGCCTTGTGGAAAGGGCTGTGGCCCTGTGGTGAGAGCTGGAAGGAGTTGTGGGCTGTGGAAAAGCCTGTGGTCCTGTGGAGACAGCTGAAGGGGTTGAGGCCCTGTGGAAAGGCCTGTGACCCTGTATAGGGGTCTGTGGCCCCGCAGAGGGGCATGTGGCGATGTAAAGAGAGCTGGAGGGAGTTGTGGCCTGAGGAAAAGGCCATGTGGAGCGGGCTGGAGAGGCCTGTGGAAGGCTCTGGAGTAAGATTTGAGCCTATGAAGTCCTTTGCAGTAAACAACATGCAACATGATTGCCTGTGGAGAGAGCTGGAGGGGCTTGTGGCACTGTGGAAAGGCCTGTGGCCCAGTAGGAACCTGTGGTCCTGTGGAGAGAGCTGAAGGTGTTGTGGCCCTGTGGAAAGGCCTGTGATCCTGTATAGGGGTCTGTTGCCCTGTGGAGAGAGCTGGAGGGGCTCGTGCCCTATGGAAATGACTATGGCCATGTAGAAAGGCCTTTTGGCCTTGAAGAGGGGGCTTGTGCCCTGCAGATGGGCCCTGTGACTCTGTGGAGAGAGCTGTTGGGAGTTGTGGCCGTGTGGAAAGTGCATTTGGCCCTGTGGACGTGAGCTATGGCCCTGTAAAGAGAGCTTCTTGTCCTGTGGAGATAGCTGGAGGGTGTTGTGGCCCTGTGGAAAGGTATGTGGCCCTATGGATAGGCCCTTTAGCCTTGTGGAAAGGGCTGTGGCCCTGTGGTGAGAGCTGGAAGGAGTTGTGGGCTGTGGAAAAGCCTGTGGTCCTGTGGAGACAGCTGAAGGGGTTGAGGCCCTGTGGAAAGGCCAGTGACCCTGTATAGGGGTCTGTGGCCCCGCAGAGGGGCATGTGGCGATGTAAAGAGAGCTGGAGGGAGTTGTGGCCTGAGGAAAAGGCCATGTGGAGCCGGCTGGAGGGGCCTGTGGAAGGCTCTGGAGTAAGATTTTGGCCTATGAAGTCCTTTGCAGTAAAAAACATGCAACATGATTGCCTGTGGAGAGAGCTAGAGGGGCTTGTGGCACTGTGGAAAGTCCTGTGGCTCAGTAGGAGCCTGTGGTCCTGTGGAGAGAGCTGAAGGTGTTGTGGTCACTCAATTGAGCCCTTTTAACTGATTAAAGGGGGGCGGAGGAGGCTGTGGCCCTGATGAAAGAGCTCAAAGGGGTTGTAGTCTTGTAGAAGGAGCCTGTGGTCCTGTGGAGAGAGCTGGAGGGGGTTATTGCCTTGGGGAAATGCCTATGGCCCTGCGAAAGGGACCTGTGGCCCTTTGAAAAAGGCCTTTGGCCTTGTGGAGGGGGCTGTTGCCTTGTAAAGGGAGCCTCTGTCCTTTTTGAGAGAGACAGAGGGGGTTGTGGCCTTATGGAAAGGCCTATGACACAGTGAAAGGGCCCTGTCGCCTTGTGGAGAGAGGTGAAGGCGGATGTGGCCCTGTGTATATGCCTGTAAACCTGTAGAAGGAGCCTGCGGTTCTGTGGAGAGAGCTTGAGGGGGGTTATGGCCCTATGGAAATGACTATGGCCCTGTGGAATGGACCTATGGCCCTTTGCAAAGGGCCTTTGGCCTTGTGGAGGGGGCCCTTGCCCTGTAGAAGGAGCCTGTGGCCCTCTTGAGAGAGCCAGAGGAGGTTGTGGCACTATTTAAAGGCCAGTGGCCCTGTAGAAAGGCCCCTTGGCCTTGATGAAGGGGCTTGTGCCCTGCAGACGGGCCCCATGACTCTGTGTAGAGAGCTGGAGGGGGTTGTGGCCATGTGGAAAGTGCATTTGGCCCTGTGGAGGGGAGCTATGGCCCTGTAAAGAGAGCCTATTGTCCTGTGGAATTGGAGGGGATTGTGGCCCTGTGTAAAGGCTTGTGGCCCGGCAGAAGGAGCCAGTGGTCCTGTGAAGAGAGCTGAAGGGGTTGAGGCCCTGTGGAGAGGCCTGTGACCCTGTATAGGGGTATGTTGCCCCGCAGAGGGGCATGTGGCGATGTAAAGAGAGCTGGATGGAGTTGTGGCCTGTGGAAAAGGCCATGTGGAGCGTGCTGGAGGGGCCTGTGGAAGGCTCTGGAGTAAGATGAAGGCCTATGAAGTCCTTTGCAGTAAACATCTAAATTTTCAAGCTTCGTGTCCGATTTGCAACAGGGTTGACTCCAATGTTGCCGAACTGCAACAAAAGTTGACTCTTGTTGCAAAAGTGCAACATGATTGCCTGTGGAGAGAGCTGGATGGTGCTTGTGGCACTGTGGAAAGACCTGTGGCCCGGTAGTAGCCTGTGGTCCTGTGGAGAGAGCTGAAGGTGTTGTGGCCCTGTGGAAAGGCCTGTGACCCTGTATAGGGGTCCGTTGCCCTGTGGAGAGAGCTGGAGGGGCTTGTGCCCTATGGAAATGACTATGGCCATGTAGAAAGGCCCTTTGGCCTTGAAGAGGGGGCTTGTGTCCTGCAGACGGGCCCTGTGTCTCTGTGGAGAGAGCTAAAGGGGGCTGTGGCCGTGCAGAAAGTGCATTTGGCCCTGTGGAGGGGAGTTATGGCTCTGTAAAGAGAGCTTGTTGTCCTGTGGAGAAGAGTTGGAGGGGATTGTGGCCCTGTGGAAATGCTTGTGGCCCGGCAGAAGGAGCCAGTGGTCCTGTGGAGAGAGCTGAAACGGTTGAGGCCCTGTGGAAAGGCCTGTGACCCTGTATAGGGGTCTGCGGTCCCGCAGAGGGTGCATGTGGCGATGTAAAGAGAGCTGGAGGGAGTTGTGGCCTGAGGAAAAGGCCATGTGGAGTGGGCTGGAAAGGCGTGTGGAAGGCTCTGGAGTAAGATTTGGGCCTATGAAGTCCTTTGCAGTAAACAACATGCAACATGATTGCCTGTGGAGAGAGCTGGAGGGGCTTGTGGCACCGTGGAAAGGCCTGTGGCCCAGTAGGAGCCTGTGGTCCTGTGGAGAGAGCTGAAAGTGTTGTGGCCCTGTGGAAAGGTCTGTGACCCTGTATAGGGGTCCGTTGCCCTGTGGAGAGAGCTGGAGGGGCTTGTGCCCTATGGAAATGACTATGGCCATGTAGAAAGGCCTTTTGGCCTTGAAGAGGGGGCTTGTGCCCTGCAGACGGTCCTTGTGTCTCTGTGGAGAGAGCTAAAGGGGGCTGTGGCCATGCAGAAAGTGCATTTGGCCCTGTGGAGGGGAGCTATGGCCCGGTAAAGAGAGCTTGTTGTCGTGTGGAGAAGAGTTGGAGGGGATTGTGGCCCTGGGGAAAGGCCTGTGACCCTGTATAGGGGTCCGTTGCTCTGTGGAGAGAGCTGGAGGGGCTCGTGCCCTATGGAAATGACTATGGCCATGTAGAAAGGCCTTTTGGCCTTGAAGAGGGCGCTTGTGCCCTGCAGACGGGCCCTGTGACTCTGTGGAGAGAGCTGTTGGGAGTTGTAGCCGTGTGGAAAGTGCATTTGGCCCTGTGGAGGTGAGCTATGGCCCTGTAAAGAGAGCTTCTTGTCCTGTGGAGAGAGCTGGAGGGTGTTGTGGCCCTGTGGAAAGGTCTGTGGCCCTATGGATAGGCCCTTTAGCCTTGTGGAAAGGGCTGTGGCCCTGTGGTGAGAGCTGGAAGGAGTTGTGGGCTGTGGAAAAGCCTGTGGTCCTGTGGAGACAGCTGAAGGGGTTGAGGCCCTGTGGAAAGGCCTGTGACCCTGTATAGGGGTCTGTGGCCCCGCAGAGGGGCATGTGGCGATGTAAAGAGAGCTGGAGGGAGTTGTGGCCTGAGGAAAAGGCCATGTGGAGCGGGCTGGAGAGGCCTGTGGAAGGCTCTGGAGTAAGATTTGAGCCTATGAAGTCCTTTGCAGTAAACAACATGCAACATGATTGCCTGTGGAGAGAGCTGGAGGGGCTTGTGGCACTGTAGAAAGGCCTGTGGCCCAGTAGGATCCTGTGGTCCTGTGGAGAGAGCTGAAGGTGTTGTGGCCCTGTGGAAAGGCCTGTGATCCTGTATAGGGGTCTGTTGCCCTGTGGAGAGAGCTGGAGGGGCTCGTGCCCTATGGAAATGACTATGGCCATGTAGAAAGGCCTTTTGGCCTTGAAGAGGGGGCTTGTGCCCTGCAGACGGGCCCTGTGACTCTGTGGAGAGAGCTGTTGGGAGTTGTGGCCGTGTGGAAAGTGCATTTGGCCCTGTGGAGGTGAGGTATGGCCCTGTAAAGAGAGCTTCTTGTCCTGTGGAGAGAGCTGGAGGGTGTTGTGGCCCTGTGGAAAGGTATGTGGCCCTATGGATAGGCCCTTTAGCCTTGTGGAAAGGGCTGTGGCCCTGTGGTGAGAGCTGGAAGGAGTTGTGGGCTGTGGAAAAGCCTGTGGTCCTGTGGAGACAGCTGAAGGGGTTGAGGCCCTGTGGAAAGGCCTGTGACCCTGTATAGGGGTCTGTGGCCCCGCAGAGGGGCATGTGGCGATGTAAAGAGAGCTGGAGGGAGTTGTGGCCTGAGGAAAAGGCCATGTGGAACGGGCTGGAGAGGCCTGTGGAAGGCTCTGGAGTAAGATTTGAGCCTATGAAGTCCTTTGCAGTAAACAACATGCAACATGATTGCCTGTGGAGAGAGCTGGAGGGGCTTGTGGCACTGTGGAAAGGCCTGTGGCCCAGTAGGAGCCTGTGGTCCTGTGGAGAGAGCTGAAGGTGTTGTGGCCCTGTGGAAAGGCCTGTGACCCTGTATAGGGGTCCGTTGCCCTGTGGAGAGAGCTGGAGGGGCTCGTGCCGTATGGAAATGACTATAGCCATGTAGAAAGGCCTTTTGGCCTTGAAGAGGGCGCTTGTGCCCTGCAGACGGGCCCTGTGACTCTGTGGAGAGAGCTGTTGGGAGTTGTAGCCGTGTGGAAAGTGCATTTGGCCCTGTGGAGGTGAGCTATGGCCCTGTAAAGAGAGCTTCTTGTCCTGTGGAGAGAGCTGGAGGGTGTTGTGGCCCTGTGGAAAGGTCTGTGGCCCTATGGATAGGCCCTTTAGCCTTGTGGAAAGGGCTGTGGCCCTGTGGTGAGAGCTGGAAGGAGTTGTGGGCTGTGGAAAAGCCTGTGGTCCTGTGGAGACAGCTGAAGGGGTTGAGGCCCTGTGGAAAGGCCTGTGACCCTGTATAGGGGTCTGTGGCCCCGCAGAGGGGCATGTGGCGATGTAAAGAGAGCTGGAGGGAGTTCTGGCCTGAGGAAAAGGCCATGTGGAGCGGGCTGGAAAGGCCTGTGGAAGGCTCTGGAGTAAGATTTGGGCCTATGAAGTCCTTTGCAGTAAACAACATGCAACATGATTGCCTGTGGAGAGGGCTGGAGGGGCTTGTGGCCCTGCGAAAGGGACCTGTGGCCCTTTGAAAAAGGCCTTTGGCCTTGTGGAGGGGGCTGTTGCCTTGTAAAGGGAGCCTCTGTCCTTTTTGAGAGAGACAGAGGGGGTTGTGGCCTTATGGAAAGGCCTATGACACAGTGAAAGGGCCCTGTCGCCTTGTGGAGAGAGGTGAAGGCGGATGTGGCCCTGTGTATATGCCTGTAAACCTGTTGAAGGAGCCTGCGGTTCTGTGGAGAGAGCTTGAGGGGGGTTATGGCCCTATGGAAATGACTATGGCCCTGTGGAATGGACCTATGGCCCTTTGCAAAGGGCCTTTGGCCTTGTGGAGGGGGCCCTTGCCCTGTAGAAGGAGCCTGTGGCCCTCTTGAGAGAGCCAGAGGAGGTTGTGGCACTATTTAAAGGCCAGTGGCCCTGTAGAAAGGCCCCTTGGCCTTGATGAAGGGGCTTGTGCCCTGCAGACGGGCCCCATGACTCTGTGTAGAGAGCTGGAGGGGGTTGTGGCCATGTGGAAAGTGCATTTGGCCCTGTGGAGGGGAGCTATGGCCCTGTAAAGAGAGCCTGTTGTCCTGTGGAATTGGAGGGGATTGTGGCCCTGTGGAAAGGCTTGTGGCCCGGCAGAAGGAGCCAGTGGTCCTGTGGAGAGAGCTGAAGGGGTTGAGGCCCTGTGGAGAGGCCTGTGACCCTGTATAGGGGTCTGTTGCCCCTCAGAGGGGCATGTGGCGATGTAAAGAGAGCTGGATGGAGTTGTGGCCTGTGGAAAAGGCCATGTGGAGCGTGCTGGAGGGGCCTGTGGAAGGCTCTGGAGTAAGATGAAGGCCTATGAAGTCCTTTGCAGTAAACATCTAAATTTTCAAGCTTCGTGTCCGATTTGCAACAGGGTTGACTCCAATGTTGCCGAACTGCAACAAAAATTGACTCTTGTTGCAAAAGTGCAACACGATTGCCTGTGGAGAGAGCTGGATGGTGCTTGTGGCACTGTGGAAAGACCTGTGGCCCGGTAGTAGCCTGTGGTCCTGTGGAGAGAGCTGAAGGTGTTGTGGCCCTGTGGAAAGGCCTGTGACCCTGTATAGGGGCCCGTTGCCCTGTGGAGAGAGCTGGAGGGGCTTGTGCCCTATGGAAATGACTATGGCCATGTAGAAAGGCCCTTTGGCCTTGAAGAGGGGGCTTGTGTCCTGCAGACGGGCCCTGTGTCTCTGTGGAGAGAGCTAAAGGGGGCTGTGGCCGTGCAGAAAGTGCATTTGGCCCTGTGGAGGGGAGTTATGGCTCTGTAAAGAGAGCTTGTTGTCCTGTGGAGAAGAGTTGGAGGAGATTGTGGCCCTGTGGAAATGCTTGTGGCCTGGCAGAAGGAGCCAGTGGTCCTGTGGAGAGAGCTGAAGGGGTTGAGGCCCTGTGGAAAGGCCTGTGACCCTGTATAGGGGTCTGTGGTCCCGCAGAGGGTGCATGTGGCGATGTAAAGAGAGCTGGAGAGAGTTGTGGCCTGAGGAAAATGCCATGTGGAGTGGGCTGGAAAGGCGTGTGGAAGGCTCTGGAGTAAGATTTGGGCCTATGAAGTCCTTTGCAGTAAACAACATGCAACATGATTGCCTGTGGAGAGAGCTGGAGGGGCTTGTGGCACCGTGGAAAGGCCTGTGGCCCAGTAGGAGCCTGTGGTCCTGTGGAGAGAGCTGAAAGTGTTGTGGCCCTGTGGAAAGGCCTGTGACCCTGTATAGGGGTCCGTTGCCCTGTGGAGAGAGCTGGAGGGGCTTGTGCCCTATGGAAATGACTATGGCCATGTAGAAAGGCCTTTTGGCCTTGAAGAGGGGGCTTGTGCCCTGCAGACGGGCCTTGTGTCTCTGTGGAGAGAGCTAAAGGGGGCTGTGGCCATGCAGAAAGTGCATTTGGCCCTGTGGAGGGGAGCTATGGCCCGGTAAAGAGAGCTTGTTGTCGTGTGGAGAAGAGTTGGAGGGGATTGTGGCCCTGGGGAAAGGCCTGTGACCCTGTATAGGGGTCCGTTGCCCTGTGGAGAGAGCTGGAGGGGCTCGTGCCCTATAGAAATGACTATGGCCATGTAGAAAGGCCTTTTGGCCTTGAAGAGGGGGCTTGTGCCCAGCAGACGGGCCTTGTGACTCTGTGGAGAGAGCTGTTGGGAGTTGTGGCCGTGTGGAAAGTGCATTTGGCCCTGTGGAGGTGAGCTATGGCCCTGTAAAGAGAGCTTCTTGTCCTGTGGAGAGAGCTGGAGGGTGTTGTGGCCCTGTGGAAATGTCTGTGGCCCTATGGATAGGCCCTTTAGCCTTGTGGAAGGGGCTGTGGCCCTCTGGTGAGAGCTGGAAGGAGTTGTTGGCTGTGGAAAAGTCTGTGGTCCTGTGGAGAGAGCTGAAGGGGTTGAGTTCCTGTGGAAAGGCCTGTGACCCTGTATAGGGGTCTGTGGCCCCGCAGAGGGGCATGTGGCGATGTAAAGAGAGCTGGAGGGAGTTGTGGCCTGCGGAAAAGGCCATGTGGAGCGGGCTGGAGGGGCCTGTGGAAGGGTCTGAAGTAAGATTTGGGCCTATGAAGTCCTTTTGCGGTAAACAACATGAAACATGATTGCCTGTGGAGAGAGCTGGAGGGACTTGTAGCACTGTGGAAAGGCCTGTGGCCGGGCTGGAGCCTGTGGTCCTGTGGAAGAGCTGAAGGTGTTGTGGCCCTGTGGAAAGGCCTGTGACCCTGTATAGCGGTCCGTTGCCCTGTGGAGAGAGCTGGAGGGGCTCGTGCCCTATGGAAATGACTATGGCCATGTAGAAAGGCCTTTTGGCCTTGAAGAGGGGGCTTGTGCCCTGCAGACGGGCCTTGTGTCTCTGTGGAGAGAGCTAAAGGGGGCTGTGGCCGTGCAGAAAGTGCATTTGGCCCTGTGGAGGGGAGCTATGGCCCGGTAAAGAGAGCTTGTTGTCCTGTGGAGAAGAGCTGGAGGGGATTGTGGCCCTGTGGAATGGCCTGTGACCCTGTATAGGGGTCTGTGGCCCCGCAGAGGGGCATGTGGCGATGTAAAGAGAGCTGGAGGGAGTTGTGGCCTGCGGAAAAGGCCATGTGGAGCGGGCTGGAGGGGCCTGTGGAAGGGTCTAAAGTAAGATTTGGGCCTATGAAGTCCTTTTGCGGTAAACAACATGCAACATGATTGCCTGTGGAGAGAGCTGGAGGGACTCGTAGCACTGTGGAAAGGCCTGTGGCCGGGTAGGAGCCTGTGGTCCTGTGGAGAGAGCTGAATGTGTTGTGGCCCTGTGGAAAGGATTTTTAAGCGCAGCAGAAACGCTGCGTAAAAATCTACAGCATGGGCATTAACATTGCGGAATGCCACTGAGTACCATGGGGTGCAGATTATCAAGTGTTTCACAAGCGTTTCCGCTGCGTAAATTACGCAACATATACGCTTGTAAATCGCTACGTGGGCACGCAGCCTGAGGCTGTGTTCACACACCACCCGGTCCGGAGGAGAAGTGATGTCACAGAGGTGGAAGAAGAATCCTGTTCCTCCTCCCCTTTGTGACATGTCTGCCAGCCCCCATTTCATTTTGTAATGTATTACTATACAGTACGAAATCAAAATTAAATAAATACAGATGTATTAAAAATAATAAAGAATTAATACTTACCCTTTCAGACGCCTTTTCGGTCTATCCGGTGCAGAGCCAAAGCCACGTCCTGAGCGACAGGACCTTCCATGATGTCACATGAAGGTCCTGTCGGTTGGTATTTGGCCTTGGTTCTGCACCGGATAGCCCTAAAAGGCATCGGAAAGGGTAAGTATTAATTCTATTGTGATGTCATAATACCCCACAACTACTAGTATAGGCAAAAAAGTGACACATTTATTCCATTTTATTTATTGAAAGAAATTAGGCTTAAACCAAAAATGACATGATGGCGGATTGCCTGTAAAGATGCCTTCTTTTTAATGTATTGATCTTCATGGAATAAAGTAAAATTCATCATATGGAAACCGGTGCCAGCATTCCTTTTTTCATGTTTGGCTTCCAGGCGGTGGCCTACCGCCACTGAGCACCTGACCGGATCCACTGATTGGAAGGAGGGGGGAGCTTTCTATTTCCCAATTTTCTCATTTGGCTCCAAAAATAACATGTCAATCAAGAAAACTGGTATAAAGGAGCATGGCATAGGTGACATTTCTTTGCCAGCATTCAACCTGTGTAAAGAAAAAAAAGAATATTAAACAGTGCAGTATACTATATCAGGTTCCTTTACTCGAGCTGACCAATGGTCAATAGGTCACTCAAATGAGTCCTTTTAACTGATTAAAGAGGGGTGGAGGGGGCTGTGGCCCTGATGAAAGAGCTGAAATGGGTTGTAGCCTTGTAGAAGGAGCCTGTGGTCCTGTGGAGAGAGCTGGAGGGGGCTATTGCCTTGGGGAAATGCCTATGGCCCTGTGGAAGGGACCTGTGGCCCTTTGAAAAAGGACTTTGGCCTTGTGGAGGGGGCTGTTTCCTTGTAAAGGGAGCCTCTGTCCTTTTTGAGAGAGAGAGAGGGGGTTGTGGCCTTATGGAAAGGCTTATTGCATAGTGAAAGGGCCCTGTTGCCCTGTGGAGAGAGGTAAAGGTGGTTGTGGCCCTGTGTAAATGCCTGTACACCTGTAGAAGGAGCCTGTGGCCCTGTTGAGAGTACCAGAGGGGGTTGTGGCCCTATTTAAAGGCCAGTAGCCCTGTAGAAAGGCCCCTTGGCCTTGATGAAGGGGCTTGTGCCCTGCAGAGGAGCCCCGTGACTCTGTGGAGAGAGCTGGAGGGGATTTTGGCCGTGTGGAAAGTGCATTTGGCCCTGTGGAGGGGAGCTATAGCCCTGTAAAGAGAGCTAGTTGTCCTGTGTAGAGAGTTGGAGGGGATTGTGGCCCTGTGGAAATGCTTGTGGCCCGGCAGAAGGAGCCAGTGGTCCTGTGGAGAGAGCTGAAGGGGTTGAGGCCCTGTGGAAAGGCCTGTGACCCTGTATAGGGGTCTGTGGCCCCGCAGAGGGTGCATGTGGCGATGTAAAGAGAGCGGGAGGGAGTTGTGGCCTGAGGAAAAGGCCATGTGGAGTGGGCTGGAAAGGCCTGTGGAAGGTTCTGGAGTAAGATTTGGGCCTATGAAGTCCTTTGCAGTAAACAACATGCAACATGATTGCCTGTGGAGAGAGCTGGAGGGGCTTGTGGCACTGTGGAAAGGCCTGTGGCCCAGTAGGAGCCTGTGGTCCTGTGGAGAGAGCTGAAAGTGTTGTGGCCCTGTGGAAAGGCCTGTGACCCTGTATAGGGGTCCGTTGCCCTGTGGAGAGAGCTGGAGGGGCTTGTGCCCTATGGAAATGACTATGGCCATGTAGAAAGGCCTTTTGGCCTTGAAGAGGGGGCTTGTGCCCTGCAGACGGGCCTTGTGTCTCTGTGGAGAGAGCTAAAGGGGGCTGTGGCCATGCAGAAAGTGCATTTGGCCCTGTGGAGGGGAGCTATGGCCCGGTAAAGAGAGCTTGTTGTCGTGTGGAGAAGAGTTGGAGGGGATTGTGGCCCTGGGGAAAGGCCTGTGACCCTGTATAGGGGTCCGTTGCCCTGTGGAGAGAGCTGGAGGGGCTTGTGCCCTATGGAAATGACTATGGCCATGTAGAAAGGCCTTTTGGCCTTGAAGAGGGGGCTTGTGCCCTGCAGACGGGCCTTGTGACTCTGTGGAGAGAGCTGTTGGGAGTTGTGGCCGTGTGGAAAGTGCATTTGGCCCTGTGGAGGTGAGCTATGGCCCTGTAAAGAGAGCTTCTTGTCCTGTGGAGAGAGCTGGAGGGTGTTGTGGCCCTATGGATAGGCCCTTTAGCCTTGTGGAAGGGGCTGTGGCCCTCTGGTGAGAGCTGGAAGGAGTTGTGGGCTGTGGAAAAGTCTGTGGTCCTGTGGAGAGAGCTGAAGGGGTTGAGGTCCTGTGGAAAGGCCTGTGACCCTGTATAGGGGTCTGTGGCCCCGCAGAGGGGCATGTGGCGATGTAAAGAGAGCTGGAGGGAGTTGTGGCCTGCGGAAAAGGCCATGTGGAGCGGGCTGGAGGGGCCTGTGGAAGGGTCTGAAGTAAGATTTGGGCCTATGAAGTCCTTTTGCGGTAAACAACATGAAACATGATTGCCTGTGGAGAGAGCTGGAGGGACTTGTAGCACTGTGGAAAGGCCTGTGGCCGGGCTGGAGCCTGTGGTCATGTGGAAGAGCTGAAGGTGTTGTGGCCCTGTGGAAAGGCCTGTGACCCTGTATAGCGGTCCGTTGCCCTGTGGAGAGAGCTGGAGGGGCTTGTGCCCTATGGAAATGACTATGGCCATGTAGAAAGGCCCTTTGGCCTTGAAGAGGGGGCTTGTGTCCTGCAGATGGGCCCTGTGTCTCTGTGGAGAGAGCTAAAGGGGGCTGTGGCCGTGCAGAAAGTGCATTTGGCCCTGTGGAGGGGAGCTATGGCCCTGTAAAGAGAGCTTGTTGTCCTGTGGAGAAGAGTTCGAGGGGATTGTGGCCCTGTGGAAATGCTTGTGGCCCGGCAGAAGGAGCCAGTGGTCCTGTGGAGAGAGCTGAAGGGGTTGAGGCCCTGTGGAAAGGCCTGTGACCCTGTATAGGGGTCTGTGGCCCCGCAGAGGGGCATGTGGCGATGTAAAGAGAGCTGGAGGGAGTTGTGGCCTGCGGAAAAGGCCATGTGGAGCGGGCTGGAGGGGCCTGTGGAAGGGTCTGAAGTAAGATTTGGGCCTATGAAGTCCTTTTTTCGGTAAACAACATGCAACATGATTGCCTGTGGAGAGAGCTAGAGGGACTTGTAGCACTGTGTAAAAGCCTGTGGCCGGGTAGGAGCCTGTGGTCCTGTGGAGAGAGCTGAAGGTGTTGTGGCCCTGTGGAAAGGCCTGTGACCCTGTATAGCGGTCCGTTGCCCTGTGGAGAGAGCTGGAGGGGCTCGTGCCCTATGGAAATGACTATGGCCATGTAGAAAGGCCCTTTGGCCTTGAAGAGGGGGCTTGTGTCCTGCAGATGGGCCCTGTGTCTCTGTGGAGAGAGCTAAAGGGGGCTGTGGCCGTGCAGAAAGTGCATTTGGCCCTGTGGAGGGGAGCTATGGCCCTGTAAAGAGAGCTTGTTGTCCTGTGGAGAAGAGTTCGAGGGGATTGTGGCCCTGTGGAAATGCTTGTGGCCCGGCAGAAGGAGCCAGTGGTCCTGTGGAGAGAGCTGAAGGGGTTGAGGCCCTGTGGAAAGGCCTGTGACCCTGTATAGGGGTCTGTGGCCCCGCAGAGGGGCATGTGGCGATGTAAAGAGAGCTGGAGGGAGTTGTGGCCTGCGGAAAAGGCCATGTGGAGCGGGCTGGAGGGGCCTGTGGAAGGGTCTGAAGTAAGATTTGGGCCTATGAAGTCCTTTTTTCGGTAAACAACATGCAACATGATTGCCTGTGGAGAGAGCTAGAGGGACTTGTAGCACTGTGTAAAAGCCTGTGGCCGGGTAGGAGCCTGTGGTCCTGTGGAGAGAGCTGAAGGTGTTGTGGCCCTGTGGAAAGGCCTGTGACCCTGTATAGCGGTCCGTTGCCCTGTGGAGAGAGCTGGAGGGGCTCGTGCCCTATGGAAATGACTATGGCCATGCAGAAAGGCCTTTTGGCTTTGAAGAGGGGGCTTGTGCCCTGCAGACGGGCCCTGTGACTCTGTGGAGAGGGCTGTTGGGAGTTGTGGCCGTGTGGAAAGTGCATTTGGCCCTGTGGAGGTGAGCTATGGCCCTGTAAAGAGAGCTTCTTGTCCTGTGGAGAGAGCTGGAGGGTGTTGTGGCCATGTGGAAAGGTCTGTGGCCCTATGGATAGGCCCTTTGGCCTTGTGGAAGGGGCTGTGGCCCTGTGGTGAGAGGTGGAAGGAGTTGTGGGCTGTGGAAAAGCCTGTGGTCCTGTGGAGACAGCTGAAGGGGTTGAGGCCCTGTGGAAAGGCCTGTGACCCTGTATAGGGGTCTGTGGCCCCGCAGAGGGGCATGTAGCGATGTAAAGAGAGCTGGAGGGAGTTGTGGCCTGAGGAAAAGGCCATGTGGAGCGGGCTGGAAAGGCCTGTGGAAGGCTCTGGAGTAAGATTTGGGCCTATGAAGTCCTTTGCAGTAAACAATATGCAACATGATTGCCTGTGGAGAGAGCTGGAGGGGCTTGTGGCACTGTAGAAAGGCCTGTGGCGCAGTAGGAGACTGTGGTCCTGTGGAGAGAGCTGAAGGTGTTGTGGCCCTGTGGAAAGGCCTGTGACCCTGTATAGGGGTCCGTTGCCCTGTGGAGAGAGCTGGAGGGGCTCGTGCCCTATGGAAATGACTATGGCCATGTAGAAAGGCCTTTTGGCCTTGAAGAGGGGGCTTGTGCCCTGCAGACGGGCCTTGTGTCTCTGTGGAGAGAGCTAAAGGGGGCTGTGTCCATGCAGAAAGTGCATGTGGAGGGGAGCTATGGCCCGGTAAAAAGAGCTTGTTGTCCTGCGGAGAAGAGTTGGAGGGGATTGTGGCCCTGTGGAAAGGCTTGTAGCCCGGCAGAAGGAGGCAGCGGTCCTGTGGAGAGAGCTGAAGGGGTTGAGGCCCTGTGGAAAGGCATGTGACGCTGTATAGGGGTCTGTGGCCCCGCAGAGGGGCATGTGGCGATGTAAAGAGAGCTGGAGGGAGTTGTGGCCTGAGGAAAAGGCCATGTGGAGTGGGCTGGAGGGGCCTGTGGAAGGCTCTGGAGTAAGATTTGGGCCTATGAAGTCCTCTGCAGTAAACAACATGCAACATGATTGCCTGTGGAGAGAGCTGAAGGTTTTGTGGCCCTGTGGAAAGGCCTGTGACCCTGTACAGGGGTCCGTTGCCCTGTGGAGAGAGATGGAGGTGCTTGTGCCCTATGGGAATGACTATGGCCATGTAGAAAGGCCTTTTGGCTTTGAAGAGGGGGCTTGTGCCCTGCAGACGGGCCCTGTGACACTGTGGAGAGGGCTGTTGGGAGTTGTGGCCGTGTGGAAAGTGCATTTGGCCCTGTGGAGGTGAGCTATGGCCCTGTAAAGAGAGCTTCTTGTCCTGTGGAGAGAGCTGGAGGGTGTTTTGGCCCTGTGGAAAGGTCTGTGACCCTATGAATAGGCCCTTTAGCCTTGTGGAAGGGGCTGTGGCCCTGTGGTGAGAGGTGGAAGGAGTTGTGGGCTGTGGAAAAGCCTGTGGTCCTGTGGAGACAGCTGAAGGGGTTGAGGCCCTGTGGAAAGGCCTGTGACCCTGTATAGGGGTCTGTGGCCCCGCAGAGGGGCATGTGGCGATGTAAAGAGAGCTGGAGGGAGTTGTGGCCTGAGGAAAAGGCCATGTGGAGCGGGCTGGAGAGGCCTGTGGAAGGCTCTGGAGTAAGATTTGGGCCTATGAAGTCCTTTGCAGTAAACAACATGCAACATGATTGCCTGTGGAGAGAACTGGAGGGGCTTGTGGCACTGTGGAAAGGCCTGTGGCCCAGTAGGAGCCTGTGGTCCTGTGGAGAGAGCTGAAGGTGTTGTGGCCCTGTGGAAAGGCCTGTGACCCTGTATAGAGGTCCGTTGCCCTGTGGAGAGAGCTGGAGGGGCTTGTGCCCTATGGAAATGACTATGGCCCTGTAGAAAGGCCTTTTGGCCTTGAAGAGGGGGCTTGTGCCCTGCAGACGGGCCTTGTGTCTCTGTGGAGAGAGCTAAAGGGGGCTGTGGCCATGCAGAAAGTGCATTTGGCCCTGTGGAGGGGAGCTATGGCCCGGTAAAGAGAGATTGTTGTCCTGTGGAGAAGAGTTGGAGGGGATTGTGGCCCTGTGGAAATACCTGTGACCCTGTATAGGGGTCCGTTGCCCTGTGGAGAGAGCTGGAGGGGCTCCTGCCCTATGGAAATGACTATGGCCATGTAGAAAGGCCTTTTGGCCTTGAAGAGGGGGCTTGTGCCCTGCAGACGGGCCCTGTGACTCTGTGGAGAGAGCTGTTGGGAGTTGTGGCCGTGTGGAAAGTGCTTTTGGCCCTGTGGAGGTGAGCTATGGCCCTGTAAAGAGAGCTTCTTGTCCTGTGGAGAGAGCTGGAGGGTGTTGTGGCCCTGTGGAAAGGTCTGTGGCGGTATGGATACGCCCTTTAGCCCTGTGGAAGGGGCTGTGGCCCTGTGGTGAGAGCTGGAAGGAGTTGTGGGCTGTGGAAAAGCCTGTGGTCCTGTGGAGACAGCTGAAGGGGTTGAGGCCCTGTGGAAAGGCCTGTGACCCTGTATAGGTGTCTGTGGCCCCGCTGAGGAGCATGTGGCGATGTAAAGAGAGCTGGAGGGAGTTGTGTCCTGACGAAAAGGCCATGTGGAGCGGGCTGGAGGGGCCTTTCGAAGGCTCTGGAGTAAGATTTGGGCCTATGAAGTCCTTTGCAGTAAACAACATGCAACATGATTGCCTGTGGAGAGAGCTGGAGGGGCTTGTGGCACTGTGGAAAGGCCTGTGGCCCAGTAGGAGCCTGTGGTCATGTGAAGAGAGCTGAAGGTGTTGTGGCCCTGTGGAAAGGCCTGTGACCCTGTATAGGGGTCCGTTGCCCTGTGGAGAGAGCTGGAGGGGCTCGTGCCCTATGGAAATGACTATGGCCATGTAGAAGGCCTTTTGGCCTTGAAGAGGGGGCTTGTGCTCTGCAGACGGGCCTTGTGTCTCTGTGGAGAGAGCTAAATGGGGCTGTGTCCATGCAGAAAGTGCATTTGGCCCTGTGGAGGGGAGCTATGGCCCTGTAATGAGAGCTTGTTGTCCTGTGGAGAAGAGTTGGAGGGGATTGTGGCCCTGTGGAAATGCTTGTGGCCCGGCAGAAGGAGCCTATGGTACTGTGGAGAGAGTTGAAGGGGTTGTTTGCCCGCAGAGGGGCATGTAGTGATGTAAAGAGAGCTGGAGGGAGTTTTGCTCTGCTAAAAAAGGCCATGTGGAGTGGGCTGGAGGGGCCTGTGGAAGGCTCTGGAGTAAGATTGGGGCCTATGAAGTCTTTTGCAGTAAACAACATGCAACATGATTGCCTGTGGAAAGAGCTGGAGGGGCTTGTGGCACTGTGTAAAGGCCTGTGGCCCGGTAGGAGCCTGTGGTCCTGTGGAGAGAGCTGAAGGGGCTTGTGGCCCTGTGGAAAGGCCTGTGACCCTGTATAGTGGTCTGTTGCCCTGTGGAGAGAGCTGGAGGGGCTTGTGGCCCTGAGGAAAGGGCCTATGGCCCTGTGGAGAGAGCTGAAGGTGGGTGCGGCCCTGTGGAAAGGCCTGTGACCCTGAAGAGGGATCTGTGGCCCTTCAAATGGGCCTGTTGCCCTGTGGAGAGAGCTGGAGTGGGTTATGCCCTGTGGAAATGCCTATGGCACTGCGGAAAGGGACCTCTGGCCCTTTGCAAAGGGTCATTGGCCTTGTGGAGTGGGCTATTGCCCTGTTGACGGGCCTGTGGCCCTGTGTGATTGTTGATAGCCTGACAAATCATCCAATAAAAACTTGCATATTTTTCAAGGATCCTGTAGCTTAAAGATGTTTCCTGACAATTCACTTTAATGTTCAGGAAGCATCCTACAGGAACAAGATTCTTAAAAAATACACAAGTGTTAAACACTGTGTAGCTTTGTGGTTACTTACCAATTAATCTTCTCTGCTGCAACTTGAGTAGTGCTTCTTACCTTTGACCTACAGGAAGAGGTGTGCATGAGAGAGAGTCATTGAGAGGCACATAGAGGCAAAGAGGGGAGCAAAGGGGCAAAGGTAGGCACATAGAGGGATGCAAAAGGTAAATAGAAGCACAGGGAGGGACAGAGAGGCACAGAGACCGATAGAGAGCCACAGATGGGCAAAGACAGAGATTGAGAGGCTCGTGAAGGCACAGAGACAAAAAAAGGCACTTTGGATGGAAAGAAAGCACCAGAGAGAGAGCATGCGAGAGAGTGGTGCAATGGGGAGAGATCAAAAGTGAGCGCCAGTGATGCACTGGAGACTGAGAGAGCACAAAAGAGAGCACTGCACTATAAAGACAGAGGAGTGCCAGAGAGCGGTGCAGTAGGGAGAAAGAGAACACATCAGAGAGTGGTGCACTGGAAAGAGAGTGAAAGAGCACCAGAGAGCATTGCACTGGAGAGAGAGAAAGAGAGAGAGACAGAAAGCAGTGTGCCAGTGTAAAAGGGCACCAGAGAGTGATGCACTGACTGGACAAATGGTCATTTTTATAGGCAGTTCTACATGTCGGGTTGCTGGACAGCTGGGGGTCATGCTTACCGTTGTTAGGGATGGTAATATATTCTGCTTCCCTAGGCCTGATTTCCAGGGACTGCACTGCTCTGACTGGCAGGAGCACTTTTATGGCTACCTGACCTTTAAATTATTATGGATTCTAGTAATACTGACAAAGCATTAGACTAAACGGCTCAGAAACCTGACGGTAGTAAATGATTGTGCCATTTGAACAGTTGTCAGAATTGTTTCATCATAGCCATAGGACTTCCACTTTATATTTATCTTTAAAATAGTTATTAAAAGGACTCTGTCACCAGGTTTTTGACATCCCATCGGACAGCAGCATAATGTAGAGATAGAAATCCTGATCCAGCAATGTTTCACTTACTGAGCTCCTTGCTGTCATTTTGATAAAATTACTGTTTTCTCTGTTACAGATTTGGCAGCTCCCAAGTATGACTGGACTACTGGAGTAGTGCTCTAATGATAATCTCCAGATGATTTAACAGTGTTTTAATGCAAACTACACTGAGCAGCCTAGTAAGTGATATATCACTGGAATAAAGATGTCTGTGTCCACATTATGGTGCGCTCAGATGAGATGGCTAAAACCTGGTGACAGAATCCCTTTAACACTAATACAAACAGTACAAATG
The DNA here is from genome assembly GCF_046119375.1 of Phyllobates terribilis. Classification (NCBI taxonomy): domain Eukaryota; kingdom Metazoa; phylum Chordata; class Amphibia; order Anura; family Dendrobatidae; genus Phyllobates; species Phyllobates terribilis. The sequence goes on along the minus strand of NW_027363299.1, from coordinate 1,043,912 downwards.
TTTATAATAAAGAAAATCTTCTCCCATTGCTTCGAGGGCCCCGTTCACCTGGAATTGTAGAACAACCTAGAATAGAAAAGAAACAAATAAAACATGAATTCAGAAACTTTAACAAGACCGGAACTTTAGTCTCCGAAACGCCTCATTCTTTCTTGGGAGCTGATCACTGCCGTCTTCTTAATCTCTTTAAAGGAAAGAAGGGGAATACATATGTTAAAACCGAAATGTTTATTGTTCAAGGACAATGTGAATGAGTATATTGACCAATTACCCTGGGTGTTTCCTTTTCCTCAACTGCATCCCTGTCTTCATGGACCTTGTTGTGACCCTAGGTTCGATTGGTGCTCTCCGCCTGATATAAATAATAACATTACATTTTCTGGGCACTTAGAGTGGTATAAGGATATCTTCTATCAATCCTAAAAGTTTAGGCATCGAGGTTTGTTCAGCGTCCGTTATCACGCTCAATGAGGATGAGAGCTGGCTACAGGTGCCTCCAGGGTGACACGTAGCCAGCCCTCACCCTTGGAATAGCTCAATGAGGATGAGAGCTGGCTACAGGTGCCTCCAGGGCGACCCCTAGCCAGCCCTCACCCTTGGAATAGCTCAATGAGGATGAGAGCTGGCTACAGGTGCCTCCAGGGCATACCCGTAGCCAGCCCTCACCCTTGGAATAGCTCAATGAGGATGAGAGCTGACTACAGGTGCCTCCAGGGCGACCCCTAGCCAGCCCTCACCCTTGGAGCAGCTCAATGAGGATGAGAGCTGGCTACAGGTGCCTCCAGGGCGACCCCTAGCCAGCCCTCACCCTTGGAGCAGCTCAATGAGGATGAGAGCTGGCTACAGGTGCCTCCAGGGCGACCCCTAGCCAGCTCTCACCCTTGGAGCAGCTCAATGAGGATGAGAGCTGGCTACAGGTGCCTCCAGGGCGACCCCTAGCCAGCCCTCACCCTTGGAGCAGCTCAATGAGGATGAGAGCTGGCTACAGGTGCCTCCAGGGCGACCCCTAGCCAGCCCTCACCCTTGGAGCAGCTCAATGAGGATGAGAGCTGGCTACAGGTGCCTCCAGGGCGACCCCTAGCCAGCCCTCACCCTTGGAGCAGCTCAATGAGGATGAGAGCTGGCTACAGGTGCCTCCAGGGCGACCCCTAGCCAGCCCTCACCCTTGGAGCAGCTCAATGAGGATGAGAGCTGGCTACAGGTGCCTCCAGGGCGACCCCTAGCCAGCCCTCACCCTTGGAGCAGCTCAATGAGGATGAGAGCTGGCTACAGGTGCCTCCAGGGCGACCCCTAGCCAGCCCTCACCCTTGGAGCAGCTCAATGAGGATGAGAGCTGGCTACAGGTGCCTCCAGGGCGACCCCTAGCCAGCCCTCAACCTTGGAGCAGCTCAATGAGGATGAGAGCTGGCTACAGGTGCCTCCAGGGCGACCCCTAGCCAGCCCTCACCCTTGGAGCAGCTCAATGAGGATGAGAGCTGGCTACAGGTGCCTCCAGGGCGACCCCTAGCCAGCCCTCACCCTTGGAGCAGCTCAATGAGGATGAGAGCTGGCTACAGGTGCCTCCAGGGCGACCCCTAGCCAGCCCTCACCCTTGGAGCAGCTCAATGAGGATGAGAGCTGGCTACAGGTGCCTCCAGGGCGACCCCTAGCCAGCCCTCACCCTTGGAGCAGCTCAATGAGGATGAGAGCTGGCTACAGGTGCCTCCAGGGCGACCCCTAGCCAGCCCTCACCCTTGGAGCAGCTCAATGAGGATGAGAGCTGGCTACAGGTGCCTCCAGGGCGACCCTTAGCCAGCCCTCACCCTTGGAATAGCTCAATGAGGATGAGAGCTGGCTACAGGTTTGATGATAGCAAAAGCACTTAAAATTCAATCTACAACAAAAAAAAGTCGCTCTGACGCCGCCGTTAAGGGCAGCGTCCGTTATCACGCTGATCTGATAAATTACAGAAAAAAAACGTAAACTTTATCGTTTTTTTGGCGCACTTATTTCATCGCCCGTTCCTACGTGTCGCCGTTCAGCACAGCATCCGTTATCACGCTCATCTGATGAATTACGGAAAAAAAAAGTAAACTTTATAGTTTCTTTGGCGCGCTTATTTCACCGCCCGTTCCTACGCGCCGCCATTCAGCGCAGCGTCCGTTATCATGCTCATCTGATGAATTACGGAAAAAAAACGTAAACTTTATAGTTTTTTTGGCGCGCTTATTTCACCGCCCGTTCCTACGCGCCGCCGTTCAGCGCAGCGTCCGTTATCACCCTCATCTGATGAATTACGGAAAAAAAACGTAAACTTTATAGTTTTTTTTGGCGCGCTTATTTCACCGCCCGTTCCTATGCGCCGCCGTTCAGCGCAGCGTCCGTTATCACGCTCAATGAGGATGAGAGCTGGCTACAAGTGCCTCCAGGGCGACACGTAGCCAGCCCTCACCCTTGGAATAGCTCAATGAGGATGAGAGCTGGCTACAGGTGCCTCCAGGGCGACCCCTAGCCAGCCCTCACCCTTGGAGCAGCTCAATGAGGATGAGAGCTGGCTACAGGTGCCTCCAGGGCGACCCCTAGCCAGCCCTCACCCTTGGAGCAGCTCAATGAGGATGAGAGCTGGCTACAGGTGCCTCCAGGGCGACCCCTAGCCAGCCCTCACCCTTGGAGCAGCTCAATGAGGATGAGAGCTGGCTACAGGTGCCTCCAGGGCGACCCCTAGCCAGCCCTCACCCTTGGAGCAGCTCAATGAGGATGAGAGCTGGCTACAGGTGCCTCCAGGGCGACCCCTAGCCAGCCCTCACCCTTGGAGCAGCTCAATGAGGATGAGAGCTGGCTACAGGTGCCTCCAGGGCGACCCCTAGCCAGCCCTCACCCTTGGAGCAGCTCAATGAGGATGAGAGCTGGCTACAGGTGCCTCCAGGACGACCCCTAGCCAGCCCTCACCCTTGGAGCAGCTCAATGAGGATGAGAGCTGGCTACAGGTGCCTCCAGGGCGACCCCTAGCCAGCCCTCACCCTTGGAGCAGCTCAATGAGGATGAGAGCTGGCTACAGGTGCCTCCATGGCGACCCCTAGCCAGCCCTCACCCTTGGAGCAGCTCAATGAGGATGAGAGCTGGCTACAGGTGCCTCCAGGGCGACCCCTAGCCAGCCCTCACCCTTGGAGCAGCTCAATGAGGATGAGAGCTGGCGACAGGTGCCTCCAGGGCGACCCCTAGCCAGCCCTCACCCTTGGAGCAGCTCAATGAGGATGAGAGCTGGCGACAGGTGACTCCAGGGCGACCCCTAGCCAGCCCTCACCCTTGGAGCAGCTCAATGAGGATGAGAGCTGGCTACAGGTGCCTCCAGGGCGACCCCTAGCCAGCCCTCACGCTTGGAGCAGCTCAATGAGGATGAGAGCTGGCTACAGGTGCCTCCAGGGCGACCCCTAGCCAGCCCTCACCCTTGGAGCAGCTCAATGAGGATGAGAGCTGGCTACAGGTGCCTCCAGGGCGACCCCTAGCCAGCCCTCACCCTTGGAGCAGCTCAATGAGGATGAGAGCTGGCTACAAGTGCCTCCAGGGCGACCCCTAGCCAGCCCTCACCCTTGGAGCAGCTCAATGAGGATGAGAGCTGGCTACAGGTTTGATGATACCAAAAGCACTTAGAATTCAATCTGCAACAAAAAAAAGTCGCTCTGACGCCGCCGTTAAGGGCTGCGTCCGTTATCACGCTCATCTGATAAATTACAGAAAAAAAACGTAAACTTTATCGTTTTTTTGGCGCACTTATTTCACCGCCCGTTCCTACGTGCCGCCGTTCAGCACAGCATCCGTTATCACGCTCATCTGATGAATTACGGAAAAAAAACGTAAACTTTATAGTTTTTTTGGCGCGCTTATTTCACCGCCCGTTCCTACGCGCCGCCATTCAGCGCAGCGTCCGTTATCACGCTCATCTGATGAATTACGGAAAAAAAACGTAAACTTTATAGTTTTTTTGGCGCGCTTATTTCACCGCCCGTTCCTACGCGCCGCCGTTCAACGCAGCTTCCGTTATCACGCTCATCTAATGAATTATGGAAAAAAAACGTACACTTTATAGCTTTTTTGGCGCGCTTATTTCACCGCCCGTTCCTACGCGCCGCCGTTCAACGCAGCTTCCGTTATCACGCTCATCTAATGAATTATGGAAAAAAAACGTACACTTTATAGCTTTTTTGGCGCGCTTATTTCACCGCCCGTTCCTACGCGCCGCCGTTCAGCGCAGCTTCCGCTATCACGCTCATCTGATGAATTACGGAAAAAAAACGTAAATTTTATAGTTTTTTTGGCGCGCTTATTTCACCGCCCGTTCCTACGCGCCGCCGTTCAGCGCAGCGTCCGTTATCACCCTCATCTGATGAATTACGAAAAAAAACGTAAACTTTATAGTTTTTTTGGCGCGCTTATTTCACCGCCCGTTCCTATGCGCCGCCGTTCAGCGCAGCGTCCGTTATCACGCTCAATGAGGATGAGAGTTGGCTACAGGTGCCTCCAGGGCGACACGTAGCCAGCCCTCACCCTTCGAATAGCTCAATGAGGATGAGAGCTGGCTACAGGTGTCTCCAGGGCGACCCCTAGCCAGCCCTCACCCTTGGAGCAGCTCAATGAGGATGAGAGCTGGCTACAGGTGCCTCCAGGGCGACCCCTAGCCAGCCCTCACCCTTGGAGCAGCTCAATGAGGATGAGAGCTGGCTACAGGTGCCTCCAGGGCGACCCCTAGCCAGCCCTCACCCTTGGAGCAGCTCAATGAGGATGAGAGCTGGCTACAGGTGCCTCCAGGGCGACCCCTAGCCAGCCCTCACCCTTGGAGCAGCTCAATGAGGATGAGAGCTGGCTACAGGTGCCTCCAGGGCGACCCCTAGCCAGCCCTCACCCTTGGAGCAGCTCAATGAGGATGAGAGCTGGCTACAGGTGCCTCCAGGGCGACCCCTAGCCAGCTCTCACCCTTGGAGCAGCTCAATGAGGATGAGAGCTGGCTACAGGTGCCTCCAGGGCGACCCCTAGCCAGCCCTCACCCTTGGAGCAGCTCAATGAGGATGAGAGCTGGCTACAGGTGCCTCCAGGGCGACCCCTAGCCAGCCCTCACCCTTGGAGCAGCTCAATGAGGATGAGAGCTGGCTACAGGTGCCTCCAGGGCGACCCCTAGCCAGCCCTCACCCTTGGAGCAGCTCAATGAGGATGAGAGCTGGCTACAGGTGCCTCCAGGGCGACCCCTAGCCAGCCCTCACCCTTGGAGCAGCTCAATGAGGATGAGAGCTGGCTACAGGTGCCTCCAGGGCGACCCCTAGCCAGCCCTCACCCTTGGAGCAGCTCAATGAGGATGAGAGCTGGCTACAGGTGCCTCCAGGGCGACCCCTAGCCAGCCCTCACCCTTGGAGCAGCTCAATGAGGATGAGAGCTGGCTACAGGTGCCTCCAGGGCGACCCGTAGCCAGCCCTCACCCTTGGAGCAGCTCAATGAGGATGAGAGCTGGCTACAGGTGCCTCCAGGGCGACCCCTAGCCAGCCCTCACCCTTGGAGCAGCTCAATGAGGATGAGAGCTGGCTACAGGTGCCTCCAGGGCGACCCCTAGCCAGCCCTCACCCTTGGAGCAGCTCAATGAGGATGAGAGCTGGCTACAGGTGCCTCCAGGGCGACCCTTAGCCAGCCCTCACCCTTGGAATAGCTCAATGAGGATGAGAGCTGGCTACAGGTTTGATGATAGCAAAAGCACTTAAAATTCAATCTGCAACAAAAAAAAGTCGCTCTGACGCCGCCGTTAAGGGCTGAATCCGTTATCACGGTGATCTGATAAATTACAGAAAAAAAACGTAAACTTTATCGTTTTTTTGGCGCACTTATTTCATTGCCCGTTCCTACGTGCCGCCGTTCAGCACAGCATCCGTTATCACGCTCATCTGATGATTTACGGAAAAAAAACGTAAACTTTATAGTTTTTTTGGCGCGCTTATTTCACCGCCCGTTCCTACGCGCCGCCATTCAGCGCAGCGTCCGTTATCACGCTCATCTGATGAATTACGGAAAAAAAACGTAAATTTTATAGTTTTTTTGGCGCGCTTATTTCACCGCCCGTTCCTACGCGCCGCCGTTCAGCGCAGCGTCCGTTATCACCCTCATCTGATGAATTACGAAAAAAAACGTAAACTTTATAGTTTTTTTGGCGCGCTTATTTCACCGCCCGTTCCTATGCGCCGCCGTTCAGCGCAGCGTCCGTTATCACGCTCAATGAGGATGAGAGTTGGCTACAGGTGCCTCCAGGGCGACACGTAGCCAGCCCTCACCCTTCGAATAGCTCAATGAGGATGAGAGCTGGCTACAGGTGTCTCCAGGGCGACCCCTAGCCAGCCCTCACCCTTGGAGCAGCTCAATGAGGATGAGAGCTGGCTACAGGTGCCTCCAGGGCGACCCCTAGCCAGCCCTCACCCTTGGAGCAGCTCAATGAGGATGAGAGCTGGCTACAGGTGCCTCCAGGGCGACCCCTAGCCAGCCCTCACCCTTGGAGCAGCTCAATGAGGATGAGAGCTGGCTACAGGTGCCTCCAGGGCGACCCCTAGCCAGCCCTCACCCTTGGAGCAGCTCAATGAGGATGAGAGCTGGCTACAGGTGCCTCCAGGGCGACCCCTAGCCAGCTCTCACCCTTGGAGCAGCTCAATGAGGATGAGAGCTGGCTACAGGTGCCTCCAGGGCGACCCCTAGCCAGCCCTCACCCTTGGAGCAGCTCAATGAGGATGAGAGCTGGCTACAGGTGCCTCCAGGGCGACCCCTAGCCAGCCCTCACCCTTGGAGCAGCTCAATGAGGATGAGAGCTGGCTACAGGTGCCTCCAGGGCGACCCCTAGCCAGCCCTCACCCTTGGAGCAGCTCAATGAGGATGAGAGATGGCTACAGGTGCCTCCAGGGCGACCCCTAGCCAGCCCTCACCCTTGGAGCAGCTCAATGAGGATGAGAGCTGGCTACAGGTGCCTCCAGGGCGACCCCTAGCCAGCCCTCACCCTTGGATCAGCTCAATGAGGATGAGAGCTGGCTACAGGTGCCTCCAGGGCGACCCCTAGCCAGCCCTCACCCTTGGAGCAGCTCAATGAGGATGAGAGCTGGCTACAGGTGCCTCCAGGGCGACCCCTAGCCAGCCCTCACCCTTGGAGCAGCTCAATGAGGATGAGAGCTGGCTACAGGTGCCTCCAGGGCGACCCCTAGCCAGCCCTCACCCTTGGAGCAGCTCAATGAGGATGAGAGCTGGCTACAGGTGCCTCCAGGGCGACCCCTAGCCAGCCCTCACCCTTGGAGCAGCTCAATGAGGATGAGAGCTGGCTACAGGTGCCTCCAGGGCGACCCTTAGCCAGCCCTCACCCTTGGAATAGCTCAATGAGGATGAGAGCTGGCTACAGGTTTGATGATAGCAAAAGCACTTAAAATTCAATCTGCAACAAAAAAAAGTCGCTCTGACGCCGCCGTTAAGGGCTGAATCCGTTATCACGGTGATCTGATAAATTACAGAAAAAAAACGTAAACTTTATCGTTTTTTTGGCGCACTTATTTCATCGCCCGTTCCTACGTGCCGCCGTTCAGCACAGCATCCGTTATCACGCTCATCTGATGATTTACGGAAAAAAAAGTAAACTTTATAGTTTTTTTGGCGCGCTTATTTCACCGCCCGTTCCTACGCGCCGCAATTCAGCGCAGCGTCCGTTATCACGCTCATCTGATGAATTACGGAAAAAAAACGTAAATTTTATAGTTTTTTTGGCGCGCTTATTTCACCGCCCGTTCCTACGCGCCGCCGTTCAGCGCAGCGTCCGTTATCACCCTCATCTGATGAATTACGAAAAAAAACGTAAACTTTATAGTTTTTTTGGCGCGCTTATTTCACCGCCCGTTCCTATGCGCCGCCGTTCAGCGCAGCGTCCGTTATCACGCTCAATGAGGATGAGAGTTGGCTACAGGTGCCTCCAGGGCGACACGTAGCCAGCCCTCACCCTTCGAATAGCTCAATGAGGATGAGAGCTGGCTACAGGTGTCTCCAGGGCGACCCCTAGCCAGCCCTCACCCTTGGAGCAGCTCAATGAGGATGAGAGCTGGCTACAGGTGCCTCCAGGGCGACCCCTAGCCAGCCCTCACCCTTGGAGCAGCTCAATGAGGATGAGAGCTGGCTACAGGTGCCTCCAGGGCGACCCCTAGCCAGCCCTCACCCTTGGAGCAGCTCAATGAGGATGAGAGCTGGCTACAGGTGCCTCCAGGGCGACCCCTAGCCAGCCCTCACCCTTGGAGCAGCTCAATGAGGATGAGAGCTGGCTACAGGTGCCTCCAGGGCGACCCGTAGCCAGCCCTCACCCTTGGAGCAGCTCAATGAGGATGAGAGCTGGCTACAGGTGCCTCCAGGGCGACCCCTAGCCAGCCCTCACCCTTGGAGCAGCTCAATGAGGATGAGAGCTGGCTACAGGTGCCTCCAGGGCGACCCCTAGCCAGCCCTCACCCTTGGAGCAGCTCAATGAGGATGAGAGCTGGCTACAGGTGCCTCCAGGGCGACCCCTAGCCAGCCCTCACCCTTGGAGCAGCTCAATGAGGATGAGAGCTGGCTACAGGTGCCTCCAGGGCGACCCCTAGCCAGCCCTCACCCTTGGAGCAGCTCAATGAGGATGAGAGCTGGCTACAGGTGCCTCCAGGGCGACCCCTAGCCAGCCCTCACCCTTGGAGCAGCTCAATGAGGATGAGAGCTGGCTACAGGTGCCTCCAGGGCGACCCCTAGCCAGCCCTCACCCTTGGAGCAGCTCAATGAGGATGAGAGCTGGCTACAGGTGCCTCCAGGGCGACCCCTAGCCAGCCCTCACCCTTGGAGCAGCTCAATGAGGATGAGAGCTGGCTACAGGTGCCTTCTGGGCGACCCGTAGCCAGCCCTCACCCTTGGAGCAGCTCAATGAGGATGAGAGCTGGCTACAGGTGCCTCCAGGGCGACCCGTAGCCAGCCCTCACCCTTGGAGCAGCTCAATGAGGATGAGAGCTGGCTACAGGTGCCTCCAGGGCGACCCCTAGCCAGCCCTCACCCTTGGAGCAGCTCAATGAGGATGAGAGCTGGCTACAGGTGCCTCCAGGGCGACCCCTATCCAGCCCTCACCCTTGGAGCAGCTCAATGAGGATGAGAGCTGGCTACAGGTGCCTCCAGGGCGACCCTTAGCCAGCCTTCACCCTTGGAATAGCTCAATGAGGATGAGAGCTGGCTACAGGTTTGATGATAGCAAAAGCACTTAAAATTCAATCTGCAACAAAATAAAGTCGCTCTGACGCCGCCGTTAAGGGCTGCGTCCGTTATCACGCTGATCTGATAAATTACAGAAAAAAAACGTAAACTTTATCGTTTTTTTGGCGCACTTATTTCATCGCCCGTTCCTACGTGCCGCCGTTCAGCGCAGCATCCGTTATCACGCTCATCTGATGAATTACGGAAAAAAAATGTAAACTTTATAGTTTTATTGGCGCACTTATTTCATCGCCCGTTCCTACGTGCCGCCGTTCAGCACAGCATCCGTTATCACGCTCATCTGATGAATTACGGAAAAAAAACGTAAACTTTATAGATTTTTTGGCGCGCTTATTTCACCGCCCGTTCCTACGCGCCGCCATTCAGCGCAGCGTCCGTTATCACGCTCATCTGATGAATTACGGAAAAAAAACGTAAACTTTATAGTTTTTTTGGCGCACTTATTTCACCGCCCGTTCCTACGCGCCGCCGTTCAGCGCAGCGTCCGTTATCACCCTCATCTGATGAATTACGGAAAAAAAATGTAAACTTTATAGTTTTTTTGGCGCGCTTATTTCACCGCCCGTTCCTATGCGCCGCCGTTCAGCGCAGCGTCCGTTATCACGCTCAATGAGGATGAGAGCTGGCTACAAGTGCCTCCAGGGCGACACGTAGCCAGCCCTCACCCTTGGAATAGCTCAATGAGGATGAGAGCTGGCTACAGGTGCCTCCAGGGCGACCCCTAGCCAGCCCTCACCCTTGGAGCAGCTCAATGAGGATGAGAGCTGGCTACAGGTGCCTCCAGGGCGACCCCTAGCCAGCCCTCACCCTTGGAGCAGCTCAATGAGGATGAGAGCTGGCTACAGGTGCCTCCAGGGCGACCCCTAGCCAGCCCTCACCCTTGGAGCAGCTCAATGAGGATGAGAGCTGGCTACAGGTGCCTCCAGGGCGACCCCTAGCCAGCCCTCACCCTTGGAGCAGCTCAATGAGGATGAGAGCTGGCTACAGGTGCCTCCAGGGCGACCCCTAGCCAGCCCTCACCCTTGGAGCAGCTCAATGAGGATGAGAGCTGGCTACAGGTGCCTCCAGGGCGACCCCTAGCCAGCCCTCACCCTTGGAGCAGCTCAATGAGGATGAGAGCTGGCTACAGGTGCCTCCAGGGCGACCCCTAGCCAGCCCTCACCCTTGGAGCAGCTCAATGAGGATGAGAGCTGGCTACAGGTGCCTCCAGGGCGACCCCTAGCCAGCCCTCACCCTTGGAGCACCTCAATGAGTATGAGAGCTGGCTACAGGTGCCTCCAGGGCGACCCCTAGCCAGCCCTCACCCTTGGAGCAGCTCAATGAGGATGAGAGCTGGCTACAGGTGCCTCCAGGGCGACCGCTAGCCAGCCCTCACCCTTGGAATAGCTCAATGAGGATGAGAGCTGGCTACAAGTTTGATGATACCAAAAGCACTTAAAATTCAATCTGCAACAAAAAAAAGTCGCTCTGACGCCGCCATTAAGGGCTGCGTCCGTTATCACGCTCATCTGATAAATTACAGAAAAAAAACGTAAACTTTATCGTTTTTTTGGCGCACTTATTTCACCGCCCGTTCCTACGTGCCGCCGTTCAGCACAGCATCCGTTATCACGTTCATCTGATGAATTACGGAAAAAAAACGTAAACTTTATAGTTTTTTTTGCGCGCTTATTTCACCGCCCGTTCCTACGCGCCGCCGTTCAACGCAGCTTCCGTTATCACGCTCATCTAATGAATTATGGAAAAAAAACGTACACTTTATAGCTTTTTTGGCGCGCTTATTTCACCGCCCGTTCCTACGCGCCGCCGTTTAGCGCAGCTTCCGTTATCACGCTTATCTGATGAATTACGGAAAAAAAACGTAAATTTTATAGTTTTTTTGGCGCGCTTATTTCACCGCCCGTTCCTACGCGCCGCCGTTCAGCGCAGCGTCCGTTATCACCCTCATCTGATGAATTACGGAAAAAAAACGTAAACTTTATAGTTTTTTTGGCGCGCTTATTTCACCGCCCGTTCCTATGCGCCGCCGTTCAGCGCAGCGTCCGTTATCACGCTCAATGAGGATGAGAGTTGGCTACAGGTGCCTCCAGGGCGACACGTAGCCAGCCCTCACCCTTCGAATGGCTCAATGAGGATGAGAGCTGGCTACAGGTGCCTCCAGGGCGACCCCTAGCCAGCCCTCACCCTTGGAGCAGCTCAATGAGGATGAGAGCTGGCTACAGGTGCCTCCAGGGCGACCCCTAGCCAGCCCTCACCCTTGGAGCAGCTCAATGAGGATGAGATCTGGCTACAGGTGCCTCCAGGGCGACCCCTAGCCAGCCCTCACCCTTGGAGCAGCTCAATGAGGATGAGAGCTGGCTACAGGTGCCTCCAGGGCGACCCCTAGCCAGCCCTCACCCTTGGAGCAGCTCAATGAGGATGAGAGCTGGCTACAGGTGCCTCCAGGGCGACCCTTAGCCAGCCCTCACCCTTGGAATAGCTCAATGAGGATGAGAGCTGGCTACAGGTTTGATGATAGCAAAAGCACTTAAAATTCAATCTGCAACAAAAAAAAGTCGCTCTGACGCCGCCGTTAAGGGCTGCGTCCGTTATCACGGTGATCTGATAAATTACAGAAAAAAACCGTAAACTTTATCGTTTTTTTGGCGCACTTATTTCATCGCCCGTTCCTACGTGCCGCCGTTCAGCACAGCATCCGTTATCACGCTCATCTGATGAATTACGGAAAAAAAACGTAAACTTTATAGTTTTTTTGGCGCGCTTATTTCACCGCCCGTTCCTACGCGCCGCCATTCAGCGCAGCGTCCGTTATCACGCTCATCTGATGAATTACGGAAAAAAACGTAAACTTTATAGTTTTTTTGGCGCGCTTATTTCACCGCCCGTTCCTACGCGCCGCCGTTCAGCGCAGCGTCCGTTATCACCCTCATCTGATGAATTACGGAAAAAAAACGTAAACTTTATAGTTTTTTTGGCGCGCTTATTTCACCGCCCGTTCCTATGCGCCGCCGTTCAGCGCAGCGTCCGTTATCACGCTCAATGAGGATGAGAGCTGGCTACAAGTGCCTCCAGGGCGACACGTAGCCAGCCCTCACCCTTGGAATAGCTCAATGAGGATGAGAGCTGGCTACAGGTGCCTCCAGGGCGACCCCTAGCCAGCCCTCACCCTTGGAGCAGCTCAATGAGGATGAGAGCTGGCTACAGGTGCCTCTAGGGCGAACCCTAGCCAGCCCTCACCCTTGGAGCAGCTCAATGAGGATGAGAGCTGGCTACAGGTGCCTCCAGGGTGACCCGTAGCCAGCCCTCACCCTTGGAGCAGCTCAATGAGGATGAGAGCTGGCTACAGGTGCCTCCAGGGCGACCCCTAGCCAGCCCTCACCCTTGGAGCAGCTCAATGAGGATGAGAGCTGGCTACAGGTGCCTCCAGGGCGACCCTTAGCCAGCCCTCACCCTTGGAATAGCTCAATGAGAATGAGAGCTGGCTACAGGTTTGATGATAGCAAAAGCACTTAAAATTCAAATGCAACAAAATAAAGTCGCTCTGACGTCGCCGTTAAGGGCTGCGTCCGTTATCACGCTGATCTGATAAATTACAGAAAAAAAACGTAAACTTTATCGTTTTTTTGGCGCACTTATTTCATTGCCAGTTCCTACGTGCCGCCGTTCAGCACAGCATCCGTTATCACGCTCATCTGATGAATTACGGAAAAAAAACGTAAACTTTATAGTTTTTTTGGCACGCTTATTTCACCGCCCGTTCCTACGCGCCGCCATTCAGCGCAGCGTCCGTTATCACGCTCATCTGATGTATTACGGAAAAAAAACGTAAACTTTATAGTTTTTTTGGCGCGCTTATTTCACCGCCCGTTCCTACGCGCCGCCGTTCAGTGCAGCGTCCGTTATCACCCTCATCTGATGAATTACGGAAAAAAAACGTAAACTTTATAGTTTTTTTGGCGCGCTTATTTCACCGCCCGTTCCTATGCGCCGCCGTTCAGCGCAGCGTCCGTTATCACGCTCAATGAGGATGAGAGCTGGCTACAAGTGCCTCCAGGGCGACACGTAGCCAGCCCTCACCCTTGGAATAGCTCAATGAGGATGAGAGCTGGCTACAGGTGCCTCCAGGGCGACCCCTAGCCAGCCCTCACCCTTGGAGCAGCTCAATGAGGATGAGAGCTGGCTACAGGTGCCTCCAGGGCGACCCCTAGCCAGCCCTCACCCTTGGAGCAGCTCAATGAGGATGAGAGCTGGCTACAGGTGCCTCCAGGGCGACCCCTAGCCAGCCCTCACCCTTGGAGCAGCTCAATGAGGATGAGAGCTGGCTACAGGTGCCTCCAGGGCGACCCCTAGCCAGCCCTCACCCTTGGAGCAGCTCAATGAGGATGAGAGCTGGCTACAGGTGCCTCCAGGGCGACCCCTAGCCAGCCCTCACCCTTGGAGCAGCTCAATGAGGATGAGAGCTGGCTACAGGTGCCTCCAGGGCGACCCCTAGCCAGCCCTCACCCTTGGAGCAGCTCAATGAGGATGAGAGCTGGCTACAGGTGCCTCCAGGGCGACCCCTAGCCAGCCCTCACCCTTGGAATAGCTCAATGAGGATGAGAGCTGGCTACAGGTTTGATGATAGCAAAAGCACTTAAAATTCAATCTGCAACAAAATAAAGTCGCTCTGACGCCGCCGTTAAGGGCTGCGTCCGTTATCACGCTGATCTGATAAATTACAGAAAAAAAACGTAAACTTTATCGTTTTTTTGGCGCACTTATTTCATCGCCCGTTCCTACGTGCCGCCGTTCAGCACAGCATCCGTTATCACGCTCATCTGATGAATTACGGAAAAAAAACGTAAACTTTATAGTTTTTTTGGCGCGCTTATTTCACCGCCCGTTCCTACGCGCCGCCATTCAGCGCAGCGTTCGTTATCACGCTCATCTGATGAATTACAGAAAAAAAACGTAAACTTTATAGTTTTTTTGGCGCGCTTATTTCACCGCCCGTTCCTACGCGCCGCCGTTCAGCGCAGCGTCCGTTATCACCCTCATCTGATGAATTACGGAAAAAAAACGTAAACTTTATAGTTTTTTTGGCGCGCTTATTTCACCGCCCGTTCCTATGCGCCGCCGTTCAGCGCAGCGTCCGTTATCACGCTCAATGAGGATGAGAGCTGGCTACAAGTGCCTCCAGGGCGACACGTAGCCAGCCCTCACCCTTGGAATAGCTCAATGAGGATGAGAGCTGGCTACAGGTGCCTCCAGGGCGACCCCTAGCCAGCCCTCACCCTTGGAGCAGCTCAATGAGGATGAGAGCTGGCTACAGGTGCCTCCAGGGCGACCCCTAGCCAGCCCTCACCCTTGAAGCAGCTCAATGAGGATGAGAGCTGGCTACAGGTGCCTCCAGGGCGACCCCTAGCCAGCCCTAACCCTTGGAGCAGCTCAATGAGGATGAGAGCTGGCTACAGGTGCCTCCAGGGCGACCCCTAGCCAGCCCTCACCCTTGGAGCAGCTCAATGAGGATGAGAGCTGGCTACAGGTGCCTCCAGGGCGACCCCTAGCCAGCCCTCACCCTTGGAGCAGCTCAATGAGGATGAGAGCTGGCTACAGGTGCCTCCAGGGCGACCCCTAGCCAGCCCTCACCCTTGGAGCAGCTCAATGAGGATGAGAGCTGGCTACAGGTGCCTCCAGGGCGACCCCTAGCCAGCCCTCACCCTTGGAGCAGCTCAATGAGGATGAGAGCTGGCTACAGGTGCCTCCAGGGCGACCCCTAGCCAGCCCTCACCCTTGGAGCAGCTCAATGAGGATGAGAGCTGGCTACAGGTGCCTCCAGGGCGACCCCTAGCCAGCCCTCACCCTTGGAGCAGCTCAATGAGGATGAGAGCTGGCTACAGGTGCCTCCAGGGCGACCCTTAGCCAGCCCTCACCCTTGGAATAGCTCAATGAGGATGAGAGCTGGCTACAGGTTTGATGATAGCAAAAGCACTTAAAATTCAATCTGCAACAAAATAAAGTCGCTCTGACGCCGCCGTTAAGGGCTGCGTCCGTTATCACGCTGATCTGATAAATTACAGAAAAAAAACGTAAACTTTATCGTTTTTTTGGTGCACTTATTTCATCGCCCGTTCCTACGTGCCGCCGTTCAGCACAGCATCCGTTATCATGCTCATCTGATGAATTACGGAAAAAAAACGTAAACTTTATAGTTTTTTTGGCGCGCTTATTTCACCGCCCGTTCCTATGCGCCGCCGTTCAGCGCAGCGTCCGTTATCACGCTCAATGAGGATGAGAGCTGGCTACAAGTGCCTCCAGGGCGACACGTAGCCAGCCCTCACCCTTGGAATAGCTCAATGAGGATGAGAGCTGGCTACAGGTGCCTCCAGGGCGACCCCTAGCCAGCCCTCACCCTTGGAGCAGCTCAATGAGGATGAGAGCTGGCTACAGGAGCCTCCAGGGCGACCCCTAGCCAGCCCTCACCCTTGGAGCAGCTCAATGAGGATGAGAGCTGGCTACAGGTGCCTCCAGGGCGACCCCTAGCCAGCCCTCACCCTTGGAGCAGCTCAATGAGGATGAGAGCTGGCTACAGGTGCCTCCAGGGCGACCCCTAGCCAGCCCTCACCCTTGGAGCAGCTCAATGAGGATGAGAGCTGGCTACAGGTGCCTCCAGGGCGACCCCTAGCCAGCCCTCACCCTTGGAGCAGCTCAATGAGGATGAGAGCTGGCTACAGGTGCCTCCAGGGCGACCCCTAGCCAGCCCTCACCCTTGGAGCAGCTCAATGAGGATGAGAGCTGGCTACAGGTGCCTCCAAGGCGACCCCTAGCCAGCCCTCACCCTTGGAGCAGCTCAATGAGGATGAGAGCTGGCTACAGGTGCCTCCAGGGCGACCCCTAGCCAGCCCTCACCCTTGGAGCAGCTCAATGAGGATGAGAGCTGGCTACAGGTGCCTCCAGGGCGACCCCTAGCCAGCCCTCACCCTTGGAGCAGCTCAATGAGGATGAGAGCTGGCTACAGGTGCCTCCAGGGCGACCCCTAGCCAGCCCTCACCCTTGGAGCACCTCAATGAGGATGAGAGCTGGCTAAAGGTGCCTCCAGGGCGACCCCTAGCCAGCCCTCACCCTTGGAGCAGCTCAATGAGGATGAGAGCTGGCTACAGGTGCCTCCAGGGCGA